>NC_080853.1:27797354-28100384 GCF_030435755.1 Ochotona princeps | reverse complement strand
TCTTGAACCATGCTAAATCCAAGGAGGACATTCTATCTTAGAACTGCCAACCCCACCGCCCGAGAGAGAGAATTGGACTATAGGTTCCTATTGTTGCTTTAGACTGTCACAGGATATTGCTGAGTGGCAGAGAAAGTGGCAAAAATTTGTCTCGCTCAGCTCTGTAGCTAATGTTGTTGCATGAGCAATCAAGATCCAGAGATACCCAATGTTGAATGCTATGATTACAGGTGTTTTAATTCACATTTCCAGGTCTAATCATTATTTCCCAAAGTAGGAGGGCAATGGGCAGGATGGCTGCTTAGAATAACTTCCTGAATAAGTCTCAAGCCAAAATCATTGTTCATGCACAAAAATATGGGCATTTGCCCCAAAGTTAAGGTACTGACTAGAATGCCTGATTCCTGTGGTGGAGCATCTGGACTTGAGCTCCAGCCTCGGCTCCTATTTCCATTCCCAGACAAGGCAGCTTCTGGAGGACAAGGTGACGGTTGAAATGACTATCCAATGGACTGTTTCCACCTTCAAGGAAACCTGAAGTTTCTGGCCCCCATTCCCATTGTATCCACCATGGGCATCTGGAGATAGTGAGTCAGCTTGTGGGAGCTCTGTCTGCCTCTCTCTGGCTCTCACCCTTGCTTTCTCATTCGTTCTCTTTCACCATTGCTCTCTCACTTTCTCTCTCTCTAATAAATTGATATATATATTCAAAGAAAAAATAAGACACCCATGACTAAGCTCACATCTGCCAATGGTGTGCCCCCTCCCCTTCTGACAGTTGCATTTCACTGTCTCCTTGCTTTCAGGGAGTAGTGCTTTGGTGTAGATTGCTCTGATCCATCTCCACAATTTTCCTAAGCTTTGAATTATCAGAACTAGATAATTCTGTACAGGAAGATCGAGGATCTTAGCAAATGGTATCATTGATCATATTCTATAATCTTTCTTCTTTACTCAATAAAAAGTTGTCTTTATGCCTCAGATTCACTGAGTCAGAAGATAGTTTTTAGTGTTTTTGACAGGACACGTGGAAAAACTGGCATCATTTGAAAATAAGTCACCATTGGGTCTGAACATGCCTTCATGACACTTATGTTTGCATAGTGATATACAGTTTACATTTAACAAAACCCAATGAAGTAACTATGGTACATATTAGTCTCTCTGATTCAAGGCAGAGAAATCAAAGTCAGTAAAGTTGGATTTGTCCCAGATACTTAGTAAAAAAGATGCCCTAGTCCCTTTTCTGTAGCTACAATAGAATAGCTGAAGCCACTTCATTTATTTTGGCTCAGAAGAGTTGTGGAGGCTGGGGAGTCTAAGAACGTGACAGCCCCATCTGGTCAGCTTCTGGTGAGGGCACTGATGCACCTCACGGCAGAAACCAAAAGGGGAATAGTCCTGTGTGGTGAACAGAAAATATAAAAGACAGCCTTGCTTTATGACAAATCTACTCTTTGTAATTCATCTAGTCCTGTGGGAGCAAAAACTCTCTCATGTGTTAAAGAATCAGTCCACTCATGTGGACAGAAATGCCATGATTCAAACACCTTCCACTGTCCTCCGCCTCCTAATACTGCCACTCTGGGGCCATCACATGAATTCTGCAGGAACAAATCAGACATAGCCATGGAAATATATAGACTCCTAGGACTGCTCTGACAAAGTCATAGAATAGATGGCTTAAACAACAGAAATATATTCTCTTGCAATTCAGAGGAAGCCTGGAATCCAAATATTCACAAGGCTTGTCTCTTTCAAGGTGCTGTGTCAGAGAATCTTTCCCACGTTAGCCTATTTTCTGGTAGCTTCTGTTTCTTTGGGTAATGGATGGAGTTGCTGCTGAATTTTAATGTTGTCTTTCCCATACATGTGTCTCAGTGTGTCCAGAAGTCCCCTCTTTATAAAAACACTGGTTGTTCTAGTAAGAACTTACTGAAGTGACCTTATCTTAACTGGATGACCAGCAAAGACTTCATTGCAAAAAAAAAAAAAAAAGGAAAAAGAAAAAAAAACTGATTATACTTATAAATACTGATGGACTGATGGTTAGGATTTCAGCTTCCCTTTTTGAAAAAAAAAGTGCTTATATGAAAGGGAGAGAGAGAGAGAAAGAGAGATTGATCTAGTCATTTGTTCACCCCAAATATCAACAGCCAGGGTTGGTGCTTAGTCAGAACTAACATTCAGGAACTCCATCCAAACCCGCCTGAGTAGAAGTGTTTTCAGTATTTGAGCCGTCACCTGCTGCTCCCTGGGTGAGTGACAGTGGAAAATTGGAGCAGGAGCATAGGTGGACTCGGATACAGAAATCTGGTATCTCAACCGGCAGTTAACCAATAAACCATAGCTCATGCCCAACTCTTGTACGTTACATTTTTCTAGTGCTAGTTACCATAGGATTTCTACTGTTTTCTGAAGCCTCATGTAACTGAATTTTTTCTCTGTCACTATCAAAACATTTGCTGTGGAATATACTGTATTGTTTTTCATGTAACCAATGTGTCTGATTTTTTAACCCCACTAAGCCAGGGTACCAGGCTGTATACTCTTAAATTTTTTTAAAAAACAGGATTTGTTGTTTCTAATATTTAAAAAATCTCCAACTAAATAAGTCCATTTTTTTAAGACTTAATTGTAAAAATCCTTTAAATGTATTTTTAAACAATAACAGAAATGCTATCAGGCTTTTACAAAAAGCAGATGGAAACAATTATCCCTAGTAGAATATACCCATTTGTAAATATATATATGCACATAATAAATTATACATTTATCATAAAAGCCTAATATAAATATATGGTTACATAATAGTGTATTTATATGTTAGAATTTATAATTTGTGTATTATAGTACAAATTTACATATATATATATACATGTATATATACTTCACTGTTACTTCACCCTTTACCCTGAGATAATAGAGAGAAAAATGTATTCACTGTTCACTGTTGCTTGGTTGCCCTTGTGGACATAAGTCCCTTTTCAGCTCCAGGGGATATACTATGTATAAGCAATTTTAAAGCTATGAAATAGATCAGCTACTTGTTATAGTTCACAAACATCCTCTAGAATAGTTACTGATACTCTGCCTTAGTGTAAACTCATGAGCAAATGAATTTAATTGTCAATATCTTTTCTACGTATGTTTAAGTAGAAAATGCTATAGTAGTTAGAAAAACATACTTTGGGGTAGGAAAAACATCAGTTGAGTCTCATTATGCCATTATAATAGGAGTGACCTTGGAGAAGTGATTTAACTCCAAAGCCTTAATTTTCTTATGTTGGACACTAAGATAATGAGATCACATTCCTAAGAGGACTTTTGGAAATATTATTTAAGAAAATATATGTAGCATGCTATAGTAGTCTTAGGTGCTTTATGAGTAGACCATAAACATCAACCATATTGTCATCACCAATTAACTTAATTAGTTGCATTGAAATTATAATTACTATTTTGCCTTATTAAATTAAATCCCTGAACCTGAAGAGCAGGAATTGCTGAGATTCTGTGCTTCTAACAGTGTTAGAGCTATGGTTGGCAGTAAAGTCTTGTTTTACATTGGAGGTTATAATTATGAGCTTAATGTGTAGATACATTGTTTTCTTTTTAAAGAATTGTTTATTTGAAAGTCAGAGTTATGAAGAGAGAGAGGAAGAGACAGATAAAGGTCTTCAATCTCCTGGTTCCCTCCTCAGATGACTCCAACAGCCAGACCTGGGCAGGCTGAAAGCAGGAACCAGTACTCTCCTCTGATTCATCCACATGGGTAGCAGTACCCAAGCCCCCTAACCATCTTCCACTGCTGTTCCCAGGTTCTCAGCATGGAGCTGGATGGGAAGTGGAGCAGCCGGGAACACGGGGTGCCCAGTTACTGTCTTCACTTGCTGTGTACAACCCCAGGATCCATTATTTTCAATTGATTTTTTTCTGTACCATAGTAATTCCAATTCAGTTGGACGTATTTCAGAATTCCTGGGCTTAGAAAAAAGAAACAAACAGACAACAACAATAAAATGTTGGTTTTACGGCCATTGATTTATTTTCAAAGTCAACACATCTCTTCCTGTGTTTTTATTGCCAAAGCTTTTTGTTATTTTGTTGATTAAATTTATTTAATGGCTCTATATGTATTTTCCCCTCCTATTTGCACTATTTATTTATTAGGCAAGGAGAGGGGAGATAGATTACGGAGAACTCTTATCCACTATGCTGATTCCATGATCCAGGAACCCAATCCCTGTCACCCATATGAGTGGTCAAATCACAACCCCTTGGCCTCCCACGGTGGGCATTAGCAAGAAGATTCAACGTGAAGTAGAGAGATAAGGGGAGAAGCCGCATCCAGCTTCCCAACCACCTCAGTACCTGGGGATGGGGAACAGCTCCCCCGATATCATCCTAGGGTCTCTGATGTGGAACATGTTCTGAGGGTTCTGCTTAAGCAGTTTCAGTAGTTCTGAAATGCTGTTGATCTCGCCACTCCAAGGATCAGGAAATCTTTCCAAGGTCCATTAGCTGACATAGTCCACCTCTCAATGCCTGGCTGGGGTAGTATCTGTCCATCCTCTTTTATAGTACCTTATGTCCTCTAATGGTCTGCCTTATCTTCCATGTAGTATGCCATTCACTGCTCTATATATCATAGTTAATCAGTCTTAGTATGATAAACATATTGGGCTACATGATTCTTTAATATTGGTAGATTTTTTGGTATGCTGTAGAAACTTAGCAACATCCTTGTTCTCTACCCACTAGATAACAGTAACTCTTTCATCTCTGCAGCTGTGAAGGTAATTTCTCCATAAGCTGTAGTAAAACTGTGGGCAAAATCACTCCTCCTCCTTTTGGGGTTTGAGCAAGTGGATATTGAATTAAGGACAGATTGTTAGGGTACCAGCTGGTTTGATAAGGGTGGGAGGGAGTTGGAGAATAGGGTAGTAGTTTTTTTTCTCTCTCTCTTTGTTTTGTTTTATGCAGTTGGAGAGTGTACCTTTATCAGATGACCTTTTATGAACCTCCTTTTGAAAGTTCTCTGATTCTAATTGAAATTATAACTTTTGAAATACTAAACAATATGAAGCATCATACGGTTTTGCAAAAGCACTTGTACATGTTATGTCAGTTCTCTGTAAGTTACATACGTGTTCAAGTTACAGCACAAGATAAAATGGTAAACTCATGTGGAAGCAAAATGCTTCATCTGCGTTTAAATAAAAAATTGCCTGATATGAATGATGCTATGGGGGTCTTGGGCCTTCATACAGAGTGAAACTTTTTTTTTTGACAATGGAGTGACAATCCCAAATATAAATGTCTTAAACACATGAAATTAACCAAAAAGTTAAATCTTTTAAGAGCTTAGTACCTCTCCAGTGTAGGATTAGGATTTTTTTTCTCTTCCCTTTTGTTTCTTAAAACCCATCTACCAGTACAGAATCTTACAACATTGTCTTTAAACGTCCAGCAGCATGAAATAAACAATTTTTTGGACACAATTCCAAATGGTACACTCTGTGATTGAAGGTATGACAAATCTGATTTGGCAAACAAATAAATGGACAGCAACAAAAAGAATTAGCAACATGGATCATTTATTTTGGAAATGGTTTATTGTAGTTTTCTTTAGATAATGAACACCATAAAGGATCTAAAATAATTTTATAAGCAGTTTATTTAAAACTCATCTATTTCAGGAAATCTCTAGACTGTATTAGACATGAGTATCTTAAGTTAATGCATAAAGTAGCATGGGGATTTTTGCTTCGCTTTCCAACAAAACTCAATACAATCTTTCATTTTCTTCAAAAAACAAAATATTTGTCATAGTTATGTTCCTCCTACTTTTCTGTTACACTGTGAGTGCTTCTGGTAATTTTCTATTTCTACCTGGGGTTTCTACTTTACCCATGGATGAGTTTGCTTATCAAGTCAGCCGTGGTGTTGGGATAAGCTCATAAATAGTTATTCTTTGTGTGATTAATAGAAAATGTCTTTTATTCATGAGTAAGTACAGTGTTTACTTATTGTGAACATTGTATTTGGATTGAGATACACATTTCCTTTCTTCTGTTGTCTATTTTAAAAGACTTTAGGCAGATAGAACAACAGATTTTAATCAGTAAACCCTCACAATGTTTGAGGAGTTCTTTCTTCTCCAGATAACATATAAACTATGTATTAATAATAACAATAAAGGCTGAATTGAATTTAGATTAAAATGCTTTGAAAATATAAAAGTGTTCAAATGTGAGGCATTTTTATTAGTTTTCTTATTATTCTATGTAAAAGTTAACATGTGCTGGGAAAGACCATTAACTTGGTTTGTAATCCAAGCATTTCTGTAATAAAGGCAAACTACAATTCATGTGTCTGAAAATGCATAGTAAAAAGAAATTCTGTTTGGTCATTTAGTAGAGGCTTTTGTTAGAATTATATTGCTTCTAGATTTGCAACAGTTTAGGATTGCCTTCAGAGTCTATCTTAAAATGCAGTTTATAGTATAGTAGTGTTGAAGTGCCTGGATTCAATTCCAATCAGGCTATTTGTGATCTATAAGTTCATGGACAAGATAAATAGCCATTTGTATCTATCTTATCTGTAAAGTGACAATAATAACATTATCTTGGTTTGGTGTTTAAATGGACTGATATAAGTAAAACATTAGAAGAGACCTACACATAGTGAAAAAAAAAGTGTGTACAATTATTTAACCAGAAGCCTGAAAAAAAATTCCAAATTCAAGCCAAGTATTAGGTTGCCTCAATTCTGTCTGGGGTCTCCTTCAAATATGCAGAACGTACAAAATCCTGAATGTTGTTTTTAAGAGTTGGCTCATCGTTTCCCTAATTATTATACCTCATAAAATAGAAACATTGAGAAAAGTAAAGAATAAGGTGCAAAGCTGCTGCCAGAAATACATGCATCCCATACGGGCACCCACCTGTTCATGTTCCACTTCTTATCCAGATCCTTGTTAATGTACGGGGAAACAGATGACGCCTATAACAAGTGCTTGAACCACTGTATTCATGTGGGAGATTCGAATGAAACTCCAGGCTCCTGGCATTAATCTGGTCCAGTGTGAGCCGTTTTGAGTTGAGCATCTAGGGCGCGAACATGCAAATGGAAGATCTTTCTCTTTCTCTGTCTCTGTCTCTTTGTGACTCTTTCAAAATACATAAATACATCTTCAAACATATATAAATTTAAAAAAAAGAGTTGGCCTTCAAAAAAGGAAACAAAGGGTAGTATTTTGAGTTTGATGCATAACAGTGCTCTGAAAAGACTGAATCCATTCATACATTTTCCCCAGGACTTTAATATATGACCATGGCTTCTATACTCTTAGTGAATTTACATTGTATTCTATTCATAAATATAAATTTTAATCTTAGAAAAACCAGAGACTTTGAGTCTGCAATATTATGGTTGGATTGCTAAACCACTTTTAAAACACATCCTTCAGTGCATTTAGCTATCTGATATTTCCTCTGTCACTAAATCTTTTGAATTGTATAACTTTAGATTACCTAGTATATGATTCAGGTACTCATCTAATATTTAAAATATCATTTTATCTAGAAGACAAGAGGTAGGAAATTATTATTTCACTAAAGGAAGTAAAACTATGATAATTTTATTCTTGAGAGGCGTTGTCTTTGATGATTTGATCAGGTTGATGTTTCTGAAGCGTAGGACTGCATGAGTGAACACCTGATGCAGTGCTTAAACTCCATGAGGGGAACCTGCATCCAGTACGGGTGATGATGGCTCAGCAACCTCGGTCTGTGCTGCTTGAATCAGACCTGGATTGAGTTCCTAACCCCATTTGGAATGGAGTGGGTGTCGTATCTCTGTTTCTCTTCCTCCCAGCCTCTCCCCATTTCAAATAAAAAGAAAATAAATGAAAAGTTTAAATACCAGATTCTGTGTTTTAAGAACTATATGCTGTTTCTCACGATGTGTAGGTACAAATTATCTAGCCAGATGTTTAGACACCAAGGGGGAACAAGTTAATTATAGTTAGCATAGTCTTCATTTATCAAGTAGCTAATTCTCAGCAGTAGGTCACAAACCCAGGCTTCTCCCCACTAGTATGTCTAGATGTAGCTATAAGCCTGATTTTAGAACTCTGTAAGCTTTGCAAAATTAGAAACATTGTATTTATTATAGGTAAACTTTGAAATTTTGCTAAGTGACTTTTTCTCATTGCCTTTGATGGGACGTTGGACTTCATGGATGAATGTTGGAACAGATATAAAATTATATTGCAATTTCTGACTTAGTAAATCATACTGATTGATTATGAGTCCCCAAAATATCCAAGAACAGGGACAGAGTGGGATCTGTGGGATACACACATTTCACACACATGCAAATAGAAAACCGAGGTTGTATAATGCTGTGTTATTTCAGTTGCCCAACCAGCTCAATCGACCATACTGTGCTTATGAGGAATGTGGGCATATATTTTAATATGTTTGATGTGCTATGAGATGGAGATTCCAAAAATAACTATGCTAGGAATTACAAGGATCTTAAAATACTTCTGATTATGGAAAATTTAAAATCATTATGTACAAACATAAAAAATATAGAAGTAACAAATTTTTAAAATATAGAAGGAACAAAATTATAGAAGTCTGCTTTTAGAAGCAGCAAAAGCTTAATTACCGATGAACAAAATCTTTATTTTTGTCTTACTATATATGTATATGTTTCTATACTTACTGCTGTATTTTCTGTTGTTACTTTTTTTTGTTTGCATTTTAGGACTGTTATAACTATTTTGTTTTGTATTATAGTGATATAAATTGTTAAATCTTTCTGAGAACGAGGTGTGTGGTTTCACAGTTCTCATTGGAGACCTGGGAATCAGGTGTGAATGTTAATGTTTTAGCCTTGTTTTCAAAATGTATTCATTCATTTATTTGTTTGAAAGGCAGAACGAGAGAGAGAGAGAGAGAGAGAGAGAGAGAGAGATGTTTACTTCCCAAATAGCCACAAAAACCAGTGCTGGGGAAGCCTGAAGCCAGAAGCCAGGGACTCCATTTACATCTCCCACATGGATAGCAGGGGCTGAGATAACTCTTAGCAGAGATGGGCACAATAGATTGTAGTCTTCATGCCAAAAATGAGTTTAGGCATGAAACAGAGGATAGTGGTAAGCAAGGAAGCAAGCTTTAATGGGATAGGGCATTCATCAGAACAGAGGGGCACCTGTCCAGACGCAATCCTAGATGGAGTTCCCAGTCATTCAGACTGCAAAAATCAATGTTACATAGTTTAAAGGAAATAATACACTTGACAGGCTAGGTGGGTATCTCAGCAAAAAAAAAAAAAAAAAATGGAGACAGTGGAGCGCTGAAATACATCTGCTGGACAGACTGGGCATCTTAGGAGAGACTCAGTCTGATGCAGAATTTAGAGCTGACGAGGGAACATGGTTCAGTTCTTCTCACTGTCCCCCCCACCGGCTTGTCTTTTTTCTACCTTCCTACTTAACAACTGTACAGCATCTGTTGACTTCTCAAGTGTATTAGTAGAAGCTGGGCTAGAATCAGAGTCGCAGGTACTAAAACTGGTCTTCTGGTATGGAATGCTGGTGTTATGATTAGAGACTAAACCTGCTAAGCCACAAGGCAAGGTCTGGGCTTAATTTTTTTAAATTATTTATTCAAAAGAATTACAGAGAGAGCAGGGGTGGGGAAGCTGTAGAGACAAAGATGGAGATCATCCAACCACGGCTTCAGTCCCCAGTCGGCTGCAATGGCACCAGGGCTATGCTAGATCAAAGCCAAGAGCTTCCTTTAGGTCTTCCATGTAAAGGGCAGGGGTCCAAACACATCAGCCTTCTGCTACTTTTCCCAGGACATTCACAGGGACCTGATTGAAATTGGAGGAGTCATATAGGATGCTGGCATTTCAGGTGGAACCTTTATGTGCTATGCCACAGCTTCAGCCTCGTGAGTCATGAGGTATTAAAGCAATAGAGTAGTAGAAGTTGTATTAAAGAAAAATAAATAATTTTTGCTCAGATACCAATTCTGACAATATAAGGGTTTGAACCTAATTTTAGTCTCCTGCGTTCCCCATCTGTTGAAGAATGCAATATGTGAATGCATAAGAGAAGTGCACATATAGAACCAAGAGAATAAGTAATGATCCGTGTGCCTTCCTGTTCTCTAAGCATACCTGGGATTTGTGGCATGTTTTCCTGGGATTCTGTTTCCCTGGGAGAGAATGATTCATGTGTGGAAGGGATATGATCCCATTTCTCTAGTTAATGTATGTAGGAGCAAGAGAAGGTAACAGTAATGGAGGGAGCAGTGGAGGGAACAACCTTACCAAGTGTGAATGGAGATGATGGAGAAGAAGAAAGCAATTTCAGGATCCAGCTATTTATTGACATACATTTGCAAACCTGTTAACTGCAGAGATAAGAAAAAGTTGATAAGAAAGAGAGTGGAAGTATTAAGGAAACAAAATACATAGAAGAAAGGACACTCTTTAGGGTTTTCCTGTGGCTCATATGGCTACCAATCCTCCTTTTCCTTTGCTTGTTGTTTCTTATGTGAATATAATGGAGTAGGTATCCCCAAATTATTTAGAGTCAACTAGTAAACAGTAGAATGGTAGGAATTTAAGAAATTTATGAAGAGTACTCCACTTGTAGTACAGAATTGTTAGATAAGAACCCACTTTCATCCATAAGTTGCAAGGTGCTAAACAATATTACGCTTACCTATCTAGCTCCTCTTTACCACATATTCCTATGTTAACTCTTCCTTATAATACATCTCCCATGATAGATGAAATTATATGATATTTTAATGATATTTCAGATTGAAGGAAAATCCAAATGTCAGAGGTGGTGATGATGACAGTTGTTATTTTCACCCTAAAAACCTCTTGATTTTTAAGTGAGAAAACATCTCTATAAAACAGAATGTAGTTTACTTTCTCCTCTGCCTCTGCCTTATTACAGTAAGGTGGTTAATAGCAAAATTCAGGTAAGCTTTGGAGTCTGGATTCTAACTTCACTCCTGTGTGACTTTGACCAAATTGCTTCAACTTTCTGTGCCTTGATTTGTCTATAAAATTTTGTGAATTATGACGATTTGGGGAGGATGCCATAAAAATCAAATTAGTTCATTTAGGCTAATTGCTTAGTACAGTAATTAAAACACATCAGCTCTTCATAATCCAGCGATTCCCCTCCTTGGTGGCAATAGAATCTCCTTGGGAGTTTGGCACCCAGGTTTGACCCCTCACCAATTAAGCTCTTCAGTAGAGGGAGTCACTAGGACTCTGTAGGGGATTCTGATGAGAAGTCCAACTTAGAAACCATAGCTGTAAATGTTGGCCATCATTGTGAACATGCTGTTACACTTCCTTTACTCAGCTTTGCTGTCTGAGGCTTTCGGTTTCCTGCAGTCAGCTGTGATCTGAAGCTGATGAGAAATTCAAGAAAAAAAGAACTAGTAATGACCATTCTGAGTGCTGTGAAATCGCTTGCACCTGCTCCATTTCACCTCTGTTCAGCATACACACACCGGATATAGTACCTACCCTGTGGCAGATTTTTTGTGTGTGTGTGGGGGTACTTGCACATCACCTTCAACTGACATTTATTATAATATATGGTTATACTTTTTCTATTTAGTTATTAGGTATTGTTCTTAATTGCTTAACTGCCTAATTTAGGAATTAAATTTTGCCATAAATATGCATGTCTATGAAAAAGCATGAGTGTATGCTTTTTTTTTGGCATTTATTAGCAGTCTTGGAATATATTCTCTCAGGTAAGGGACCATTATTACTGGCTCTTCATGCCCTCCTCCCTAGAGCAGCTATTTTAGTGCTTATTTGTAACTAATGCTCATTAAATACCATCAATTAAAGAAAACATGTTGATGATTTCTTAGGTGTGTAAAGTCCTTGCAGTACTACAAAGGTGCTAATTGTAAGCATTAATTATTCATTCCCTCAGTTACTCATTTAGACATGCTATGCACTGTGTAGTCCTGGTGAAAATACTGCTGGCGTATGTGGTTGGAAAATGCAATCCGTTTTCTCTAGAGTTTGTAACATATTATCTGATGTGAAACATGAATGGATGTACACATGACTTAATGAGAGAGAAATTAACCACGTTTAACAGCTGTTTCTATCTGTATTCTCTAGGAAGTTAACACTGAGATACACATGAAGCTTGTGGTTTTGGATACAATACCTCATTTTTGGTGGGGAAAGAGAAGGGTGTGTGAAAGAGACATAAGTGAGTTGTCAAAAATGTGAATTTTGAAGGATTCGCAATAAAGTTCACCTTCAACCCCACAAAAGTAGCCCTTCAGGGTTAACCTGTGTCATACCAAGGAGGATCAGCTTTTTATTACAGGATAACCTGTCCTTCATCCCTAGAGGGGCATTAACAGGGCGTATCACAACTTTCACCACAGGCAATGAAAAAGTTTCTTGCCTTGTTTTTCCTTACCCTGACTCAGAGAAGCAAGATGTCATGTTCATTTAGGAGGAGACAGCAGAACCGTTACAGATTGGAACCATTTTCCCAAGAGGATGCCATAGGATACCTAAAATTTCAAGAGGCTATGATGAAGGCAACAGTAGAGGTACAGATGGGAAAATATGAAGCACAGGTTTGTTTAGCAGCTCACGAGTCAAGAAAACTAGGTCTAACTTGGTTGCCTCTCAGAAGCAGGGAAGAAAATGTCCCATTGTGCTTCAAAGAGGTGAATCTGGTACCAATATAGAGAGGTAGGAGGAAGAGATGCAAAGCAAGATTAGGAAGCAAGCCAAAGAGATTGTACACCAAGAACCAGCATAAGGAGGGAGTGGCTGATCCAGGCCTGAAGTCAGAGAGCCGTGAGGATCTGGGAAGATTGACAACTGACTGAAGGTCCCTGGAAGGTATGAGGATGGTTGGTAGGTAAAGTTTAGCTGTCCTGAGGAAAGGCACATTAAGGGAGGAGGGAACTGAGGAAGGGCAGTGGCCTTGGTCCACTATTAGAAAAGTAAGAGACGAGAGTGGCAAAGGCAAGAGTGGCAGAGGTGTTTCTTATTTTGGCGGGGGGAGCTTTTATTGTTGTTTTAAGTAGAGCATGGGGAATACATGAAGGTAGATTGCTCAGTTTCTTTCTTTCTTTCTCTCTTTCTTTCTTTCTCTTTCTTTCTTTCTTTCTTTCTTTCTTTCTTTCTTTCTTTCTTTCTTTCTTTCTTTCTTTCTTTCTTTCTTTCTTTCTTTCTTTTGTTCGTTCTTTCTTTTTTTTTATGCAATGCTTTTGAGCCTTTCTGGATGTTCTCAGTTCATTTCCCCCTGACCATTAAGAAAAGTCTTTCAGTGCCCTGGTGCTAGGCATGTTGGAGTTCTACCCCACATGTTGCTAGGGAAAGCTGTGAAATAAGTAATAAGCTGTAAATAAATAATAGCTATCTTCAAAATAGTCATTCAGCATTCTCCTATCTAGCCAGCCACTTAAAATCCTTTGAGTGTTTTTTTTTACTTCCTCTGTCTCTTCTCCCTTGTCAAAAATGGACATTGCTGCTATAATGTTAATTTATCCAACTGTATTTCTCCTACTCCTAACGTATCTATAGTTAGAGGATTAAAGTCTAATTCTCTTTAAATGAATTTTGACGAATGTTATTATTTTATGTAAGAGGGCATTTGAGCTCCTAAAAATGATGCTAACTATAAGGTCACCCTCAGGGATTTAATTTTGAAGTTCAGCATTTTCATAATTTGAACAAAATGGAAAGTTAAAGTCCAACTTGTAGCTTTTTAACTTTGGAAGAGGTGTCCTGGTAAGATAAAAACACTGCCTTCCAGGGGCCTCAGCTGTGGAACATTATATGCCCTAATAAGTGCTAGAGTTTTTCTCCCCTCTCTCACCAAAATGAATGAACTGATCATCCTGTAATTTGTCATCAGGAAAGAACCTTCCATACGTCATCATAATGTCTAGGGCGTTTCATTTAGAAGTGGCTTAAATGAGCTCTATTTCAAAATAGAACTATACTGCAATGGCATTATTGTCCAGCTGGTCACTTTGTGAAGTCACAGAACTGTGCACAATTTCTCTTTCCATTCTAACACCTTGAGAGAAAGTAATTGAGATAGAGACACTTGAGAGTCTGAATTTTATTGCTCTGAAAAGAAATTTCAATTTAGAGTTTATCTGGTTATGGTTCCCGAATATTTCTCAAAGGAGGATAAATCAAGCTTGTTGGGGAGATGTAGTGGCCATATATCATCCAGTTCTATCTCCTGAAATACCTTGCTTGGCGGTGTCTGTCAGGGCACTCTTGGCTATGATTAAACTTAGCCTTGGTTTGAGTGGTCAAACCACTGTTCCACTTCTTCTTTCCTCCTTCCTTCTCTTCCTTCTTTCCTTCGTTTCTCTCTCCTTCTGTTTCACTTGCCCTCTCTCCCTCTCCTGCCCTTTCGCTGCCTGTGTTCCTTCCAGAGTACTTTAAAGAAATTTCTACTTCATCCTGAGTCACTACCGCATATCCGATTGACCATTCTTTGCTTCTTTGCTAATGTTGAAGAGAAACCTCTTGGAATATATGACTCACTGTGACAATAGATCAGTCACCTCCCTCCGGTATCATTGATCATATATATTTAAGACTTTGTCCTCCTATGTCTTTCAAAGAAATTCTGTCCCTTGAGTGGTGAATATGAATCTCTGCCTGATTTATAGATGAATACAAAACCCTGCTTACTAGCAAAGATGGATGTGGGCTGCCCTGTCTTCTGTGCTTCAAAGACTCATTAGTAGTTTTATTAGGAATTGGATTAAAGGATAATAAGTAAATCTTAAGATGATTCTCCCTTTTAAAAACTAGCTTGAATAAGTGTTAGGGATTTTGATGCAAATGACAAAGGCAATCTTGGGTCTTGTCTCAAAAGAAAGAATTCTCATGTGGACAATTTTTTTAAGATATATTTTGTTTTTGTTGGAAAGACAGATTTACAGAAAGAAGCAGAGACAGAGAAAGATCTTTCATCTGCTAGTTCATCCCCAAATGGCCACTGTAGGCACAGCTGAGCTGATCCATAGCCAGGAACCTCCTCCAGGTTTCCCATGCAGATGCACGGTCCCACGTTCTTGGGCCATCCTCGACTGCTTTCCCAGGCCACAAACAGGGAGCTGGATAAGAAGTAGAGCAACTGGGACATGAACGGTCCCCATATAAGATGCTGTCCTGGAGGTTGAGGGTTAGCCAGGTGAGCCATTATGCCGGCCTCTCATGCGGACAATTTCATTGAGCAAAGCAAGATTTGTTAAAGATAAAAACCTCTTGCCGTGATATCAGGGACTCCAAGAGAAGAAAAAAAAAATCTCAGAAAACAGAGGAACTAAGGTCATTTAAGCACAATACAGGTGAGCAGAACAGCAGCTAATAATCAACAGGAGGGGGCCTGGCGGCGTGGCCTAATGGCTTAAGTCCTCAACTTGAAAGCCCCGGGATCCCATATGGGCGCCGGTTCTAATCCCGGCAGCTCCACTTCCCATCCAGCTCTCTGCTTGTGGCCTGGGAAAGCAGGAGAGGACGGCCCAAAGCTTTGGGACACTGCACCCACGTGGGAGACCCGGAAGAGGTTCCAGGTTCCCGGCTTCAGATTGGCATAGCACCGGCCCGTTGCGGCTCACTTGGGGAGTGAAACATCGGACGGAAGATCTTCCTCTCTGTCTCTCCTCCTCTCTGTATATCCGGCTTTCCAATAATAATAATAAAAAATCTTAAAAAAAAAATAATCAACAGGAGGGTGGGGGCAAAACCCACCAGAAGGTCAGAATTATAATCCTGTCTAGCTTGCTCAAGATAAAACAAAAAGCACCCAGAAGGGTGTGACTGGTAACTGCTTCTTTCCTTTCTCGTGATAACCTAAAAACTAAGACGCATGGGAAGGTGTTTTTGTCTTGCTATAAAGTACCTAGTGGGCAGAAAGTAGGCATTTTGTACACTTTTACAAAAAATTTCTACCTTTATCATTCCCACAGAGACATGACCTTTACTCCCCAATAGCCCATCTGACTATTATTACACAAGTGCTTCCGCAATCTGTTCTTTAGGTCCAATAATATATAATAAAATCTTGCCTTGCTCAGTATCTGTCAGGCACTGGGAGACTGTGTGAATGTGAACTCTGGCAGTTGCTGAAAGCCTGTACCCCCACTGATGGCCTTGGAGAGAGCATTCCCCAAATTCCTGCTTTCACAACCTCCTGAGAACAAAGAGCAGCCAAGTGAGGGTTTCCAAAGTTATTTGTCCAGGTGACGAACCATACTGACTATACTTCAGAGGAGACTCAGAGCTGAAAGAAGTCACAAAGGAAGTTTCTTCAGTCTGTCCACAAGGCCTTTCTTCTTTTTGTTTGTTTTGTTTGTTGTTGTTGTTGCAAAGAAAGCCATTCTGACTAAAGGGATAAGACAAGTAACAACCCACATCATCCCAAGTACTTAAAATAATGCCTGCCACTGAGGAGGCATTATTGGTTAATATACTGAGTAAACCCATGGCAGAATCGAGGGAAAAAATGCATTTCTGGTAGCTGTTGTCGTCCTCTGTGTTTGTGTGTTTGTTCAGAATGACCAAGTATGATGCCCTGGGATGAGACTGCCTGCGGTGCAGATCCTTTATGTGATCTCGATGAGTCATTTGCCTGAATTTGCATCAGTTTTTTAGTGATAGAGATAATACTAAACTGCATCTTATAGGATGTTAGTGAGAATTGAAAGAGTTGTGTTAAAAAAAAAAAAAGAAAAGAAACTTAATAACTAGTACACAAATAGAACTGGATCCAGGTTAACTGTTATGTTACAGGACCAATGTTGTGACATAGCAGTTCATGCTGCCATTTATCGCACCAGAATCTGGAATCGGAGGGTTGGTTCAAGGGTAGGTACTCCACTTTTGATTCAGCTCCCTGCTTATGCACTTAGGAAAGCAGCAGAGAATGGCCCTGGGTACTTGGGCTCCTACCCTCCACATGGGAGACCAGGGTGGAATTCTTGGCTGCTGCCTTCTGCCTGTCCTTGTCTTACTCCTTGTGGGTATCTGAACAACATACTGGCCAATAGAACATCTTTCTTTTTCTGTCTCTCCCATTCTGTCATTCTTCCTTTCACACAAATAAGATAGATAGATAGATAGATAGATAGATAGATAGATAGATAGATAGATAAAATGTTCTCTTGGGAAGGGAGAGATGAAGGAAAAGTAAAAGGTAGAAAAAAGTGAAAAGAAATACAACTAATGAAAAGAAAAAAAGCTATTATTTAACTTTTGGAAATGTTTCCTAACATGATTAAACAAGACAAAATATCTTGAAAGCAGAAAACTTTCCCATCCCCATAGGCTAACGCAGCTGTATTAATTTTTATTCATGCTATGGGTCCAATATTGAATCTCTATGTATTTAGATATTTTTTTCAAGGAATATTCTTATGTCCTTGTTATGTTCTATAGAAATCAATGACCAAAAGAAGATGCTATTAGCAAATGAAGAGAGCAGTGGGCTTGAAATTTCAGCAAGTTTGGTTTGTGGCTTCCAAGATTTTCATGCTCTGCTAGTTTTGAAGGTGAGACAGAGTAAGGAACTCATCCTGATACTGATCGAGCCATGACCTTGGGCAAGGCACTTCATCACTTTCGATCTCAGTTTCCTCATCTTTAAAATAAGGGTAATAATTCTGGCGTAAGTCGTAGGGATGTTGTGTGGATAAACTAATTAATGATTATAAAAGGCTTTGAAAGTGCAAAGCGTTGTATAATTGTTAGGTGCTATTATTAAAAAGTATTATTAGTGTGCTGCATTTAATTGTTACTAGAGCCTCTCTCTGCTTTGAAGTCAGCCTCCACGTGGACAGTAGGGTTGGGATGAGCCTACAGATGAGCTGCCCAACTCCATTTTTTTGCCTGGAGAAAATATGCCAAGCTAGGGTAATCATCATTACAGAGAGTATCTCTTCAAGATAAAACACAAAGATAGGAAATGATCTTCATTTTGAAAAATGGAAATTGTTCTTACTTTAAAAGTATCAATCAGTTCTTTACAATCTCACACAGCCCTGTGTTTTCAGTAAACTCTGACAATGTGCAAAATTTGAAACTTCAGGCATTTTCTGCCTCAGCATAACACAGAAAATGTTCTTGCTCAGATAACTTTAGATCAGCTGAACCAGCTCTTTCTAATTTTCCCACAGTGTTTGCTTCAAGGATGAAAATAAGCGAGGTATTCTCCTGAGGAGAGAAATTCTAATCTGTGGTTATGTTTTGCATTTACAAAGAGTTAAATTCCAAACCCAGATTAATTTTCATTTGTTTTGCAGATTCTCTATTGGGAAATATATTTCTAGGTACATGAAAACAAGCCATTCTTTTGAAGGTCAAGTACACCATAATTATAGATGACTGCATGGCACAGCTAAACAATCTTTTTTTTTTTAAACGGAAAGACCAGAGTCAAGCGTTAGAAGAATTTCATTTAGGCTCTATGTGGTTTTTTTTTTTTCCTAAGATTTATTTATTTTTATTACAAAGTCAGATATAGAGAGGAGGAGAGACAGAGAGGAAGATCTTCCACCCGATGATTCACTCCCTAAGTGAGTGCAACGACCGGTGCTGTGCCAATCTGAAGCCGGGAACCTGGAACCTCTTTCTGGGTCTCCCACGCGGGTGCAGGGTCCCAAAGCCTTGGACCGTCCTCGGCTGCTTTCCCAGGCCACAAGCAGAGAGCTGGATGGGAAGTGGAGCTGCCGGGATTAGAACCGGTGTCCATATGGGATCCCGGGGCTTTCAAGGTGAGGACTTTAGCTGCTAGGCCACGCTGCCGGGCCCGGCTCTATGTGTTTTAACAAAATAATTTGACATTTGCTTCAGATTTTGTAATGTAAAGATGTGTGCATAAAATAATTCTTACTTACCTAACAGGTTTCTGGACAGGATCAAAGAAAGTAAAGCATTTTTAAAACAGTTCACAAATAAAATGAGATATTTAAATTCTGGGGTTTTTTTTAACATTTGGAATTTTTTGGTTTGTTCTTAACAACTCCCCAATACTTTTTGTAATAAAGATAATATAGATAAATATAAATATAGATAATATAATAAAGATAAATATAGATAATATAATAAATATGGATAATAAATAAATATAGATAATATAATAAAGATAATAGAAGCTGAAATAATTTTATTGAAAAGTTCTAAAATCTACGTTTTTAGTCTTAAATCCTGTAGTATTATGAAAAAGAAGTGGCATACACTTTCTGAGAAGTTACTTCTCCTTAAGTAGGCCAAGGGGTGTCAGAAATTTGAATGGGAGCTTTATTCTATTGCAAACTCTCTTTTGTTTTTTCCTAATCCTGCATGCAAATGTGAGTGAATCCAGTTATATTTTATTTTTTATTTAAACCAACAATTTTAAAGCAAATATATTCATTGATCTGTGTGTCAGGAAGACAGGACAGTCTCATGTGCTGGTTCATCAGTGCCTGTCATGGTTGGGGCTGAGATGAGGCTGCAGGTGATAGCTGGGAATTCGAGCAGATCTCCCACATGAATGACAGGGATCCAATTAGTTGAGCCATCACCACTGAAGCCCTGAGCCTACATTAGCATCAGGAATTCAGAGGCAGATATTTCCTGAGACACTGATGGTTTAGTATGGAAAGGAGCAGAAGGTTTATGAAATACAATTCCAAGTCACAAAAGAATCTTAGAAATTGATCGTATCGTTCTACCATAGAGGATAAACATTCAGAAACTTTGGAGAGATCCGAAGTTTTCAAAGCCTAACTTTCTAGGAATGGAAGACTATTACACTTGGACCTACCTTTCAGACACCATCATTTTCTCCCAAATATTTTACTACTTGTGATGGCCTAAACCTTTACAAAAAGAGAGAAGTCCCATCATCCATTTATTTTACATTCTCGTGAAATGACAGCCAGTATATCAGGGCTATGTGTCCTCTTCCAGGCATCAAAGAAGAGAATAATGGCAGAATTTTAAGTTTTGCTTTCTTGTTTATAATGATAGCATATCTTTACCCTGGGTGCCCTAGCATAGTGCCCCTATTTTTTCTGCTCCCTACAGAGAGGTGTTTGTTGATGACTAATGATTAAAGTTCTACTGAATGTGACTGCTGTTGGAGTGTACCTGTTTCTCTCAGAGTAGTTCAAGACCAGTGACTGATCAATGTAGACAGTACAAAGTCACAGATCCTTGCCTTGAGGGGCATTAACAGTTATGGACTGTTCCCGTGTCAGAACCCATAAGCCAAACCTGTTCGTTGTCGGCCTGTGTTCACTAAGCAGAAACGGCCCTCTAGAACGCAGCCATTGGTATGAGCAGAGGACGAAGGAAATTGCAATATAGAGCTTGAAATGGGAAGCTGTTCCACCTATTCATGAAAATTGCCTATGCCCTTTGGTCTTTGTTGTGCTCAGTCCCGGATACATCACTTCCATAACAGATGGCAAGAGTTCTGCCTACTTTATGGATTGGCTGAAGTCTGTGTTACAATTTTGCTGTTTTCGTAAACCAACATCCAGGCCATTAGACACATATCTAGGGTCACTTCTGCCATAATATGAACAAAGTGCTAAGTCTACTGTGGGTGAAAACCCGAAGAGCTGTAATCCCTCCAGAAATTTTGAGGGAATGTGTGCAACTGGATCTAGAGACTTCTGTGCCAAAGTGGCTGGAACAAAAAGACAAGCAAGGGAGAATTTGTTGACATGGGAGAATCCACCTATGAAGCAGAATTTAATCCCCTGGCAAGGGCTATGGGACTTATTGCCAGGGTGGCATTTCAAAACTTGTGAAATGTGTTGGCTAACACTGTGAGAAATGGAAACACCAGAATCCTTAAGGTAGACTGGATGAATCATTGAAAACACCACAAAGAAATGCTTTAGTCTGTATAAAGCTGAAAGAGACTGACAAGTTGGTCACGCTTTTCAGTGGAACTGGGAGCAAAATAAATAAGGAAAACATCAGTGGCACAGTTAATCCTGAAAGGTCCAGTTGGTATCCATTGGTCAAGGCTGACTGTAATAGGCTATTAAATAACTGGATTTTTAATAGCAAAGAAGATGGTGAAAATTTTGAGTCTGATTCTCTAAGGTCAGGTGAATTCTGTTGCATGTTAAAGGGCTACCACAAACTCAACTCAGCTTTGGGTATATAGTCTGCAACAATTGATTTGCCAAATGTGTTCTTTTCTTTCTATCTATAGGAGGGGGCAGGGATGGAAGTACTTTACATTTGCTTGATTAGACATCGGTAAAAACGGGATTTTTCATGGGAGTCCCAGCTGCTCAACAGATTAATCTTCCAAGTGCAACACAGACATCCCATATGGCTACCAGTTTGTGTCCTTCACTTCAAATCCAGCTCCCTGCTTGTGGCCTAGGAAAGCAACAGAGGGTGGCATGAGTTCTTGGGCCTCTACACCCAGGTGTTGGAGACCCAGAGGAAGTTCCTGGTTTCTGGCTTTGGATCTGCACAGCTCGGGTTACTGACACCATTTGGGGAGTGAGCCAGCAGAGGGAAAATCTCTCTCTGTCTCCCTATTACTTTCTCTCTCAAAAAAGAGAAGCGAAAAGAAGAGAAGCATCCAGTAGGTGCAGGTTGGAAGGAGAATGGAACTGAAGACCATTCTAGCTCTTAACATAGTGACAGCAGTCATCTGCATTCATCATGCTGCCCGTAGGAAATTGGCATCAACAAGTTTCAACTTAGTGTGATTTCTTACTCAGGGTAAATAATATAACATTTCTTATATTTTTTCTGCACTGTTCTTATTTTGCATTTATTTGGAGCTTGGACTAGATTTCCATTTTCCCATTTAATTTTATGATTTAGAATTACACACATTATATCTACTATTATTTTTGACAAAGCTAATGTTAAGAAGCCTTCCTAAGATGACATATGCATTCCTGCCCCAGGCAAAAGGAAGGGCCACTTTTTGCTTCCCTACAGCAGATGCCCCAAAGCCAAGTCCTGCATGTTGCAGGGGACATGTCTATAAAAAGCCAGGGTAGTCCCTGAACAAAGCAAGATGATAGAACATGTGCATAGGATGTAATTGATTCTGAACGCCAGGTCATTTGAGCAGGAATTAATTTAATTATTTTCACCCCTTGTGACTATTTTTACTGCTCGATTAGATTATCAGAATTTAAACAAACCTGAAAAGTTCCTCAAATGACATTCCAAACACAGCAAACTATCTCCTCATTTGTTAGAGCTAGAGGTTGTACTTCTCTTGAAAGTAAGCGCTTTAAACATTTAAGGCAGTAGATGGAAATTTTAATAATCTGAGATAATTCCATGTGCTATAATCTTTATTCATTTGAGGGGGAGGATGTTCAGTGATTTTTTTTAAAATCCTGTTTCCTGAAATGAATGTAAATTCCATGTATAAAGTATCTCATTCACATGTAGTGATGACAAAGCTGTGGGAAAGGTTGTGCTTCTAGATCTGGAGGATCTGACTGCGTCTTTCTCCCCTGACAATCCCTTTCCTATTTTCCTGAGTCAGTAACGTATGTACCAGCACAGCAAAAGGCTAGACAGCAAAACCGTGCTGCCCGTTAGCTTTGTGTCTGGGTGTTCTCCTCTAACCAGGTCCTCTTTCTCCTTATCCTGAACAACATGAGTTCATTCTTTTTGTTTTCTGATACATCTTACTATTTCAAATGTTCTCATAAAACCTAGAGTTTGACCACACTCTTTTATCTCCAAGAGACACAGTTAAACCAATCAGAACATTAGGTAACTTATTATGTATAGCTATGTATGTATACAATAATAGACATATCTCTTAAGATTCATGGTAATGCCATGAGCTGCTACTATTAGTAGTCCCTCTTGAGGGATTAAAAAAAAAGTGAGGAGAGGGAATGCCAAAATATCTGCCCAAGGCCTCATGCCCAAGTGGCATGAGGACTTGGATCTCTGTGGTTGGGCACTTGAGCCCAGCCTCTTAACTATCATGTTGTCATGCCTTTCAACAGTGCGAGCTTTTAAAACAACATGAGCTATTTTGTGTGCTTGAGAGTATAATTGGGGGATTTGGACATGAATGGGAAGAAAAAGGGGGAGACAGTTTTCACAGGTGGCTGAGATTTAACAAGCCCAGCAGCATCTACACTAAGTTCTATCACTTAGACTGCAAGAGAAGTAAGAAAAGCAAATGGTTTTTTTCTGTTGAAACTTGTGGTATGGTAAAGGGATGTAATTTTAACTATCTAAACTTATTTGGAGCTTTAGGAAATAGGCCCTAGACTCAGAAGGCAAAATGAACTGAAATAAAATCAGCAATTGTTTTCTAGAAAATCATGTAACTCTTAACAATGATTTAAGCCTCCTAAATAACATAAATTATATATGCAAATTATATCTAATTATAATGCCTTTCCCTTTAGATTATAGAACTCTTACACAATAGGGTTTTAATTGATTCACAGCAGACTGCATACCTGTGATTGAATAGAAATATGCCCCATTGTCAAGAAAATAAATTCATTTAGGCATCTCTAAGCATTTTAAGTAAATAAGTGAGAAAAATTAAAAAAAAAAAAAGAAACCAGTTGTCTATGTTAGAAAGAATTACATATTGTCTAATCTCTAGTGAAGTGTATTTGGGTCATCCTCTTAAGGTGATGATTTACACATCTTTAATTAGGTCTAATAGTTTTAAGCATTTCCCCTCATTTAGGCTTTGTTACAATTTTTAATTTAGTAATAAAATCTGCCTACAGAATCTTTTTTAGTATATAATTTACATTTTCCGGTGATCCAACAATTGTGATTTCCTCACCTCTTACTGAGCCAGTGCAGAATTATTAATGCATTTCTATTTGTATTTGCTAAGGTCTCAATATTCCTTCTGCAACTCACGTTGAACCCTAATTTCTATTGTAGCAGTAGTAAAAAGTGGGACAGTCAAGAGATAGTTATGTCCCCAAGACTCCGTGCTCATGAAGGGTAAGGTGCTTATTGAGGACATGCATCTTCGCTCAAAAGACAGTTCTTTCTGATTTTCTCTCTGTTTGATGCAAACTTTCTCGTCCTTCAGCCATGGTATGATGTGGCATAATGTGGCTGCTGGTGACACTCATGAGGACTTCTCAGTCTCCCAAATTATGAGCCAAATAAACGTCAACAGTCTGTCACTTCCTCAGCCTCTGATAATCTGTGATACCTCGTATTGTGTAATATATAATATCTAGTATATGTTATAGAAATTTTACACACTGAAATAATTGTCACACACACGAGGTTGTAGGATAGCTATACTCCTTTTTGTTTAAAAGATTGGGGCATTATAATTCCCTCCTGACCATTTTTATCAACCTTCTTATTCTATTACATCTTATACCATCAGGTTGATGTCCCTGAAAGAGTGCCTTTTAGGAAAGGCAAACTTCTAATTCACCTGCAAAGCTACATTGTTTTGTTTCTTACCTCATATAAGGCTAATTGTAAGCTCCATTGAGTAGTCCTGATTTATCTTTAGTCTTATGTATGATGTCTTCTTAACCAAACCCTTTGGTTGCAGATAAACTGCTTTGTTAAACTCTAAATATACCATTTTTCTCTTCCTACTAACACATCTTTCTGAACCTTGCTTTTCAATAATCTACTCTCCATTCAAGATGTATTTCATACACAGCCTGGAATAAAACTTTGCCCCTTCACACATCAAAGTACTGTTGATTATGTTGTTGTTTTGAGTTGTACTTATCAAAGGATGGATTATCAATTTGAAGGGTAAGAAGTTAAGGGAAAGAGAGTATGCATTGTCCATTCTTGCTTTTCTTTATAATGTTTAGCACAAACCACGCATTTAAGCCTTTCTATAATGAACTTTTTAGAGACCAAGCTTGAAATAGATTGCCACCTTCACACTGAATAATACCGCTCTCTTTTCAGTATAGTGCTCTGATCATATTTCATTTATGAATCTTGACATCTGTTTTTCATGACTAACATTTGGCCACAGTTTTGGCTTTTGCCATGTTAAACCACCACCAAATGAGAAATTTGTAAGACCCCATGTGGTCTTATCAACGGAATTCTTCAAAGAACTTAGACAAATTAGATTTCGTGAGAGAGTTTATAGACTACGTATATTTTGAAGCATGGGGTGATGGCAGAGTCCATAATGGAGGCCTCTGTTTTCTGGCATTGAAAAATTTTATTTTCAGGATATCCAAAGTAGGTAATGTATGTAAGTAACAGCCCTAGACTGGTTCTTTCTCTTTAGTCTGGATTACATTTTCTAGAAACTAGCAGTTCTAGAAGGAAGCCATCTTTCTTGCAAGGGAAAGAATAATAAGCGTCCCCCTCAGCCAATGACTTAATCCATATCTCCTTTACTACCCTATGGTCTTTAAAGGACATTTTTGCTCCAGCCATGCTTCCCAGGTAGAACTCTAGTGCTAATAATTTTGTCAACAATCAGCTGATGAATGTTTATTGAGTGCAAAGTGCGGTTCAGGTATGGAAGTGAAGATGTTGAGACCTGCATCTTCAGGGAGCTATTATGTCTTTTATATGCACCAGGAAGAAGTAAGCTACAGGAAAATTCTGAAGTGTGTTAAATGCGTGCATAACACTTATACAAGAAGGTTGAGCAGTTGTGCTGCTGATCAGAGACACTGTACAGCTAGGTACTCTGGCATCTGTAGCATTATTACGAATGTGTGATGTTTGTTAGTTCCATTATTACTTGACTTTCCCCGATGCTTTTTTTTTTCTCAACTTGTCATGATCTGAGCTAGAGAATGTCTTGTTCTACTCATTACTAACCTCTGACAGATCCAGACATTGTATCTGGGACAGTCACTGAAATACTTTTTTTCCCCCAAAAAGTAGCATCAAATTTGTGGACACAGGAAAGAACACACATTGATGCTGAATGCTCTCTTCTCAGAAAGAATATTCCATCAGAGTGGTGTCAGAAGAGATTCTCTTTGCAATACAATCAAAAGTGTTTTATGAAGATACTAATATAATATCGTATGTTGTGCTGGCAATTGTTTATTGCTTAATAGGTTATAGCAATTACTTTCTTCCCGATGGATTTATCATTTAAAAAGACACACAGCCTTATTGCCATCTTCCAGTCAATTCTTTATTTTGATCGATACTTTATTCATACATATAATTCCCTTAATGTACCATGGTATTGTTTTCTGCTGGGACATAAATGATGCCTGTTAGACAAGCGATGAACGTTAAGCTTGGATGCAAATATCCTTTGAAAATCAAGAAGATAAAATATACTGCAAAAGAAAAAAATCATCATATATCACTGGAATAAAATTTGTAAGGATGTAGTGTAAATTGTAATAAATTCTGAGTTTTTGTAATGATATGACACAAATTTGACAGAATGCAGTTTTAAGAACATGTTTATAAACTAAGCTAATTTATGTTTAGTAGAGAAATGAAATTTGATGTATTTATGCTTTGCTTTTCTACATTTAAGTACTTCATAATTTGTTTTCAAGTTCTCTTTTTCTTCATGTTTACTTAATGTAATTCTGTTGCTTATTACAACACAGAGTTGTCATCTGTAAGAATAAGGATTCTTCAAAATGGAATCACTTGAACATCATAAGGAATGGAACAGGAGTTTAAACTCGTTTAATTTTTCATGGTAGAATTTGTTTCAGACGTTCCTGTTAAGCTAGAAATACTTGAGAATGATGTCTGTATGGGAGGTTGGCACCTTCTCCTCTGTCAGCTCATCTGTAACACTGAAAGAAATGAATTTCTGAGCAGAGAGCCATCCATCCCGCTACACTTTTCAGAGAAGGGGATAATAACTATGCTCTGAGTTGTACGTGGCTTTCTTCATTTTTCCTCCTTGTTTTCCCTCCCCCCTGAAGACAGCCTGAACCCTTCCCAACTGTATGCTTTTCAAACACCACGCCCAATATAACTGGAATGTGCTTGGAGCCGTATTATCTAAAGCTAATAAGTGTTTCTAGTAGCTATTTTAAAAATGAGAGGAACTGAAGATGAATTGAAGAGATTAAGTATAGAGTACTTTTCTTCTATGGAATGATGTTTATCAGAATAAGCAAAGGGTTACAAATTCTTTTGTAATCCCCCAGTTTGTTTTTCTTTCCTTGTTCCTTTCCACCTCCTTCCTTCACTCCCTTTATTCTCTCACTGGGCAACACTGCAGCATTTAAACACAATCCATCCCTAACTGGGGGGGGCTCTCCTTTCTGAGGCTCCAGTAGAAACACCTGCAATGTTCAGACCAGCAAGGTAAGAGTGATGCTGGAAAGCCAAATAGGTACTCTGTAGAAGAGAGGAAATGATACACAGAAATGTTGTTTAATCACCAGACTGACTAAATGCCCAGGCAACTTACTCTTCCTCTGGTCTGCACCTATATAACCTGCAAGAAAATAGAGTATTAAGAAATGCAATGTCCTAGAACCTTTTCAACGCATTTTACTTTATGCCTAGTTTTTCTTTTTTTTTTTAAAACACCTACTAAATGTAACAGATTGTGTCCTATATCACATGATTTAGTTTGATCTGCTTGGGAACTAAAGTCAGTAACAACTCAGTGGCACATTTGGAAGAATTTAGAGGAAGGAAGTGTTGATGTTGGCGGTGTCTGCTTAAGTAAAGGCACCAACCTGTGATGAGGTAAAACAGGAAGAATAGAATTCAAGTTGAGAAAAGTAGCCTGATAACCAACATCCAGAATATGATCACAGAGAAGATGAACTTTTCACACTACAGAAAGAGTGTCAGTACATCTATTGGAAAATCAAAGACTAGGATAAGCCGGCAACAGGGACGATGATCTGGAATAATGTGGGAGGAGGAGATGGAAGTTATGAAAAGTCTCCATCAAACATTTTAAAGCAAACTTTCTATAATACCTTGAAGAATTACTTTGCTTTGACTTTCATGTTTATAACAGTCTCCTTTTTTTTAATTGCCTTGTTTTACGCTGGATTTACAATGAAAGAAAAACATGTTCCATGATCACTGTTACTCATGTTTTAAAATTGTTATTTCAAGGGTATTTAGAGTTTTAGTGGACTATTAAAACAAATGAGTCTATACAAGTTAGCAATCACACTTGGGCCTGCCTGCCTGCCTGCCTGCCTTCCTTCATTCCTTCCTTCCTTTCTTCCTTTTTTCCTTTCTTCTTTTCTTTTATCATTAAACTGCCCAGTTGGTAGTTGTGTTGAGTTAAAGCCTGGGTAAAATATTCAAGTGAACATCCAAAGAAGAGTGCACTAAAAGTTTAAGCTGTCACTTTGTTTTGTATTTCTGTGCTGTCCAACTTTCCACAGTCCTAATTAAGACAGCTGTAGGATTTACATGGATGGACTCTTTCTTCATCATGATTTGCTAGTTTGCAGTTGCTCGTGCTGCATTATAGCAATAATCCTGTCTATCTTTGTAATCCAGGTGGCTGCTGACGCCTTACATCCATTTTTAGATGTCCCTCAAACCCACTGAGGTGTTGTGTCATTTGCCAACAATGTGGTTTGCTTTTTTTTTTCTCCCAAGTTTTGTCTCTTCAGTGGAAGAGAAATCTGCTGTCTTCTTTGACAGCTGGACAAGAAAGATTGCAATCTCATTTGCCCCCTCAGTACATTCTGGCAACATTATGAATAAGCAACATTTTAGATGGTTCAATTCCAAAAAAATGTTTCGTGTCAGTCTCCTGTCAGGATTTTGGAAGTTGGGGAACAACATTATTCCAGTAGTGGTTTTCTGCACTTTGTTTTTGAAGTCTGAATTATCACTTTTTTCTTCTGGAGTTTATTTTCTGTAGAACTCCAAGTAACAAGAAAAGGCAATCTGATATAAAGACTGAATTATTTGATAGACTTTTTTTGGCTATATGTTTGATTATTGCTACATTTTAAATACAAGTTTGTCTACATTGAATCAATGTCTAAGTAATCTCTTGGTGATAATTTTTACAGTACTGTGTGATTTAAGAAAATACCACTGTCATATGTTCTATTCCTTCACAAGTTGAAAGGAAATGGAAAAAAAATTGCCCTGTCTTTTAAGTTTCTTTCACATTTTCTGTCATCGGTCTCTCATTTTGCTAGTAGAAAAGCAGAAAGTAAATTAGTACATAAACTAGCCATTTCAGAAATTTTGTTAGAAATAAAAGAATAAAGTGAAAGTGTTGAAATATATTTGGATTGTTTTTTTCAGCTGCCTGTTTCTTTACGTCAGGCTACAACTTTGAATGATTCTTTCTGGGCACTCCGATTTCATCTGCTCTGGAGTTTCCCATGTAGAGAGAGCTGATCATAGTCCTTAAATCATGGTCTAGAAAAGTGTTTGGCTCTGGACCTTTCCGAATCGAAGTGACTTTGGACAGCTTTCTTATCTTCCCATTTGCATGGTTTTCTCATCTCTATAATAGAATAATGAAAATTGTATTCAGATCAAATCTTGTAAGAATTGCCTGTGTGAATATGTGAAATGTTTAGGATAGCTGCACATGGGAGGCTTGATATGTGCATGTTGGGTAAAGAAATGCACTTATACATACTTGACTTATCTCCAGTGCCTCATTTTAACTCGAAACTGCTGAGTGGATATATTTTCCAATGACAATATTCTTGGTTTTATCTTGAGAACAACAAAATCCCCTGGATTTCCTGATATCGAAGCATTAATAAATGTAAGCTGTGTATACTTCAACAAAGTGAGGCCATTTCTTTTTCTGGTTGTGGGCAAACTTTAAGTTGTTTATAGTAGAGTTCATCTCTTAATTAGCAAACATTAAATTCCTTGAACTCGATTAATTCACAGTATACCTAATTTTATATAATTCATTCAACTCTTATATGTTGTAAGATGTTTGTTTTATTTACACAACAATTATAGCAGGTTCAGACAGAGTTAATTCCTATAGCTAGAGAATTTCCGTTAATCAATCCTCTCTCTGTGACTTGTGGCCAGGCAACACTGGGGTTTAGCTGCGTTGCAATCAAGACACACTTACACAGTTCAGTGGGAATTTCGTCACCATTTTTCCTCCTTCAAAGGCTGATTACAGAATAGCTTTCATTCAATAAAAGACTAAAGTCTTGTCTGATTCTCTGGCAGTTCACAGCCCTTTAGCCAATTGCAGCTGCATACCATCAACAGAAGGATTTGCTGAGTTATCGCTCAAATTCCTCCTTGATTTAAGTTCCCAACTTTCAGAATCACTAAATTATTAGAAATGAGACATCAATATTCCTGAACTACTGCTCAAGGGTTGCTCAAGTCAGTCAAATGGGAAGCAGAATTTATTTGTAAGTTCAAGATAAGAACTACTCCTTGCTTCTTCCAAACAAGTGGGCTACCAGTGGGCTTCCACCTGCAGGCTGTGTGGCAAAGGTCTCTTGATATGTTGTTGTTGGTGGTAGTGTTAATGTCTTTGATATTTAGCATTTAATTAAGGAATATTCTTCAGAACAATATAATATAATACATAGTGAATTATTTATAAAACAATTATGTGAAATATTTATCACAATTTAAAATTGGTTTTGGTGAAGCAATAATTCATATGCTTTTACATTCATACATTAAATAATAAAAGCTGACAACAAGTATAAAAATTACCACTATTCCCAAATAGTGATGAGTATAAGTGATATTTTGTGATTTCTGCAATAACTGGGATGTGAAAAGAAAATATCTGCGATTTGTGTTGTTGACAAAGTTACAGGTTTTCATGTAGCCTCTTGGTTTCACTCGTTTGCAACTGAAGCAAACTGAAGGATTCAGTCAGAGTTTACTGAAAGTTTCCCGCCCCCACAACACACACAACTTCATGCATGACCCTGAAAATATGTGTCATTTCCCTTGAGGAGTTTACACTGTAATAGAAGAAAGAGGTGGTTGGATCAAAGAATGGTGAGAGATGGCGTCTCCAGCAAATCTTTCATCTCCACAAACCCTCTAATCCACCCAACATAAAATTTAAGTAAGAAGAATAAAATCTTCAGTTTAGTGTTAATAAAGTCATCTTGAGAAAACATTAATATATTTACTATAGTGTAATAAAAATATGCATTTCTGTGGCAAGACATTTTAAAACAGTTCATATGCCTACCTTTGAGAGTCCCTGTTCACATATTTTTCCCATGTGGAAATTATGGAACCCTTACTGGATATTAACATTAATATTAAATCAGTGTACTGCTGAGATATTGGTGATTGGATGATGAGATGGTCATATGGGCAGTCTGTGATGCTGAGGCCTGCCCACAACGCAAAGCTCACATAACTGTGGGTTAATTTGCTAACACATGTCGAGTGTTTTTGCTTACAAGTCCTGGAATGTTGTGGACTAACTATTAACATAGGTAAAAGTTTGTGCAAAAGGTCCCAGAAGGATGGGCAATATGAGTAAAAATAGAAAAATGGGATTACATCAAGCTAAGAATCTTCTGACAGCAAAGGAAACGCACAGCAATGTGAGGAGACAACAGCATTTAGAAAATATTTGCAAACTATGCTATTCATAAGGGATTATCATCCAGGATCTAGAAAGAATTCCAAAAACTCAACAGCAATAAAACAATCTGATTATGAAATAGGAAAAAGACATGAACAGCAGCTTCAAAGGCCAACAGACACATCACTCGCCTTGAGGGAAATGCAAATAAAAACCACAAAGATATTTCACTTAACTGTAGTTAAAATGGCTGTAATCCAAAAAATTTAAAACTGATGAATGCTGAAGAGCCTATGAGGCAAAAGTTACCCTAATCCACTGTTGGTAGCAATGTAAAACTAGTACAGTTATTATGGAAAACGGTATGGTGATTCTGCAGAAATCTGGAAATGGATCTACCATGTGACTCAGCCATTCCACTCCTGGAAATTACCCAAAAGAGTAAAATCAGCATATGAGAGCATTATCGGTACTCTCATGTCTGTAGCAGTTCAACTCATAAAAGATACAATATGGAATCAACCCAGATACTCATGAACTGATGATTGGATAAAGAACATGTGGTATATATTTCATTGTAGAATACTATTCAGGATGAAATAACCACTTTGCAATAAAGTGTATCCAACTGGAAACTATTGTGCTTAGTGAAATAAGCCAGTCCCCAAAAGACAAATGTCATTTTTTCCTGATATGTAGTAGAACATATAGTATACCAAAAATATTGTATAGGACTACAGTGGACAACTTGTGATTTTATTGTTGTTTATAGTTCTTTCTTATACTCCTGAGGGACTGAGGTTTTCTTCTTTATATTTGTAGAATATTATGGTTAGTGGTTCATTAAACCTATGATTATAGAATGGATTAAAAAAATGATTTTGTGAAAATTAAAGGAAAGCAAGAGGCAATTGGGCGAAAGAAAGAGGGAGATAAATATTGTCTTTTTAAAATTGTACTTTGAATTTTCTTCTCTTTATATCAATACAAATTTTAAAAAGCATAAAATTGATTATTTAGTTCTATGAGCTTACGACTGTGTTGATGAATTATGCAAGCATTCACAAATTCAAGCTGATTAAAAAGCTAAAAGGTTAAAATATTTCATAGTACTTCATGTCATGCCATTTCATGATTATTCTTCCTGAAAAGGAATTGGAAAAGTAAAGGTTAATTTCAAATTACTAATGGTGTTATTAATTATCCTGGGTTTTGTACACTTCAGCTTGCTTACATGTCATCTAGCAACAATGACCTTAACTGTTGGATAAATGACATCCCCACTGACTGTGTTGATTGTTGAGAGCCGTGGCCTTAGCTCCTGCTACTATACTGAACCTGATGTTCTTTAGAGATTTGTTGAGGTGGCTGAATGACTAAATAGTCGGATTCCAGATCCAACTATTTAGTGACTGGGTAGAATTCCAAATATCCTAAGCCATCAATAGCTTATCTATACCATGTTAATAATGATACCTATATAACGATATCATTAGTAAACCAACCATGTATATAAAGCAGCTTGCAAAATGGCTAATGCGCTAAATGAATTATAGCTGCAGTAAAATTTAAAATTATGATTCTTTTACATTACCACAGTTGTCCCTCACTATCCATGGAGAATTGGTTTGAGACCCACCACAGAATTCCCTGATACTTACGTTTCTTTTATAAAATGGTGTAGTATCTGCATATAACCCTTGTACTTTTTCCTATATATTTTAAATTATCTCTGGATTACTAATAATCCCTAATCTAATATAAACTACATGTAACTATTGTTACACTGTATTATTCGGGGGTCTTGACAAGAACAAATGAATGCATGTGTTCTATACAGATGCACTCTTTCATTTTAGAAATTTCTACTTCCTGCTTGGTGAAACCTGTAGATGCCCAGCCAATGAGTATGGAGGACTGACTTCATATATATATTTGCTAATCATCAAAACTATGATAAAAACTATCTTATGAAGTTGAGAAGCAGAGTCAGTATGAGTTGTAGTTCTGTGTTTGTGTCTAGTGATGGTCCGTCCTAAGGCAGGGGCTGTCTTTCCATTACTAGGTGCCTGATTTGACCGCTTATAGGCTGTTGGTAACACTGGTAGGTTCACCAGTGGTCTGTTGCCTAGAAAGCTGAGCTCTTACGCTACTGCGAGTGGACCAGTTACGTTTTCCTGGCTACATTAAAATGGAAATTTGAATCCATCCTCAGATTTTTCAAAAATTATTTTTATGCGTTAACATTCTCGTGACATTTCATATTTACAGATTTTTATGTGTTACCTTTCTGTACTATTTTTTATCACCTTGGTATAAATTGATAAATTATTAATGGAGTTTTCCAACACTTTTTATATAAGTGTCTTTACAAGAACTCTGTTTTACCCAAATTTATCTGATATACAATGAATGACTGTTGTTGAAGTATAGTACTACTATAATAATATGGGGGAAAACCGTGGGGGAGTGGGAGGTGGGCTAAAGTGGGTAGAAGAGGAAATCCCTGGGCCTGTTGGAACCATATCATGAAAGGAAAAATTAACTGTAATAATGCAATGTTTAGAATTAGTGTTTACTTGACGTTTTTATGCTGTGCTAGATCACCTGCATTTGTGATGTCAGTATTTTTTTCAGTTTTTACAGTGTTCCTCTAGCTAGATAAAATTATATACCATGGTTGTGTTTTAAAGGCCAAATGCAATAGTAACACCAGATGCCATGTGTGGTTGAGTTTGGAGCGGGTGGCCAATAAGCAAACCCAAAAGAAAAACAAAATAAAAAACAGAATGGGGACAGACAGGAGCAAAGTCATTGACTAGGGCATGAAAAACACCGAAGGCCATTATAATCACTAGAGAATACCGTGTTATGATGATTTTTCACTCATGTCTTAGCCAATATTTGAAAAAAGTAAAAAAAAATACAATTTCACAGAAATAATGATTTTTTGAGAGTTGCTTCTTGCCGTTCAAAAATAAGTTAATTTAAAATCAAAATCCAGTTTCTTGAAATCATTTCACTCTTCAGTGCTACTTTTGTTATGATGAAATTTCCTTCAGATTGAGTGCAATTGTAAAACTCTTTGAAATATAAAATATATTATCTAGATGCTTCTTTTTTTATTTAATGAGTATTAAATGTATTAGCCATGCCTACGAAATTCAAGTAAGACATGAATTTAACATGAGTCTGTTGAATCTGTCACTACAGCAGAATGAATGAATAATATATTCTCCTCAGCCTTTTCATTTTCTGACACTTATTTTTACCACCCCGCAATTTTCATGTACTGTAAACTTTTTCTCCTACATATCTGGCTTAAGAAAATAAAATGTTGGGAATATAAAGTTGACTTCTGAAGACTGTCAAATATGGAACCAAAATTCTATGATAGTTTACTCCTAATTTAATTTCATTAAAGTATGCTGCACTCTTAATCCTCTAAAAATCATTTACAAATACTACAGCAGATCTGGGTATACCTTTACTACCCAGTGAGGCTAATTTTTAGCTACCATATTTTCATGTATGAGATTTGTAGTGCAGTGCCAAAATGTTCATCTTGATTTGCGGAAGAGGAATTCTGAAGGTAAATGATCGGTTTATTTTAGGGTGAAAAAAATCTTAATATTGTTTGCACTTGAAGGTTCTTTTAAAAGCACCTGTGCTATCCAAGATAGTTTTAAACAGGACATGTGAGAGACAGTAATGGCATCAAGACCACATTCTTAATGTAATTTATTTCAATACCATCACACAGGATATTGTGTATGGTATAAAACTTCTCCATTTATACAGAACAAATATGCAAAAATTGATTACCATAATTCCAGATAAATTGGTAACATATTCTATAGCACATTTTTAATTAATTTTTTTTAAAAATGTATATTGTTTAATCAGTAAATATAGAATCACAACATAAGAATGCTTGTAATATTAATTCACCTTGATGAATTAGAGTGCAATTTTCAAGCCTACTAATTTCACAGAAGAAGCTAATGGTAAGAGTAAAAGTCTAACCATCTGCCAGTTGGGACACCTGCAAACATACAGTGTCAAACATGGAAGCCATTTTTACAGCTCATCAAAGCCCTGACATTCCATGATATGTCATAAACTGTGATGACAAATGCAGCCATGCTTCTTGCTCAAGTGTTTTTTTTTCAAGCAGTTTTCAATTTATCCAGTTCTTTCATTAATCTTCAAGTCTATTACCATTATATTATTATCTAGCTATAGTAGTTAATTAGCTATATGTAAATGTCAGCTGCAGAACTCAATGGATCCATCTCAAAAAGTTTTCGCTATGGAGTTTCTCCCCTGCCCCCATAGGAAATAACTGATCTCTGTTTAGATTATGTCTGAGCAGATTTTTTGTCTTCATGTTGTGGAGACAATGAGGTAGCATACTTCACCTTCACATGCTTTATGTTGTCCTCACCCTTTATACTGCCTAGTTTCAGAAGCTGTAGCTATATTTAAAATCATTAATTGTTTGTCATTTATCATTTTAGCAGCAGAATGTAGCCACATTCCTGTGATGGTGCTGTGTAATTGCATTTCTTCACCATGTCATAGGGCTTCCTTTTAAAACAGCCATTCCATGTATGTTTATGTGTTTCTTCTTTGGTCTTCCTACACGTAAACGTGTGTGGGTGTCTGGGATTTTGCTGGTAGTGGAGAAGTGGGGAGTGTTTCTGTGTATCTGAATACTGCTGCCAACCTTCTTGATAAATCCTCCTATTAATACTTTTTTCATGCTGGTATACCTCATATGCTATCCTGATAAAGTAATCAGCATTTTCCCTCTAGCTGAAATTTGTGAGAATCCCAGTTAAACTGTTCTCTCCCACACATGAGGGCTTTGGCTGTACACCCAGCAGTTTCTAATTCAGGAGGATTTATTTGGCCTTCCCTGAATTCTCTGAAAATATCTATTTGTGTAGAAAGAACATACTGCATGATCTCCAGGGCTCCTGGCGCTGAGAACTCAAGGATTTAGATTATGTTCCCCAGTTTGTTTAATTATTTGAATTCTTGTATCAGCAGATGATATTCGTTCTCATATTTTAGGGGAGGCAGAAATCTCTGGTGAACCTTACAGGGAAAATGTTTTTTTGAATTCCCATGTAAGTATTTTCTCAGTCTTAAGGGTGGTTGGGGATTTAAAAGAAAAAAAAAGGCAATGTGTGCATTCCTTAAAAAAAAAATAGTAAAAACCAAGTAATTTTGTTACACAGAAATGTGAAAACAGGAGTATGCATTGTGACTCAGTTGGCTAATGGCCCATCAGGGGTGTGCACATTCCACACCAGAGTGTGCCAGTTGAGTCCTGCCTACACTGATGCCTACACTGATCTTGTTTTTTTCCAGTTTCCCACTAAGGTACCTGAGAGGTACCATATGATTACCAAAGCACGTGGCTTCCTCTCACTCCTGTGGGAACCCAGATTGAATTTAGGCTCCTTGTGCGTGGGCGTGGCCCCTTCAGGTATATGGAGAGTGAACCAGTGGATGGAAGATCCGTCATTTAGAGTCTTTTGGTCTCTGTGTCACTGTGGTTTTATTTATTTATTTTTTATGTGAAAACATTTCAGCGCATTGCACATGTGGATGAGTTGTCCTAGGCAGTACAGTTTGCGTGTTAGTTTTTGTGCATTTTTTTTCTCGGGTCAGAAATGCAGGGAAAAAAACGGACTAAGTCCTCACTGGGCTCCTGGTCCCACCAAAGGAATCCCTCCTCCTTGATTCTCGGTTCCCTTTGCTAAGGCAATGTTGATGCTGACCATTTCTCACAAATGCTATCAAACAGCTTCAATGATAGAGTAGGTAACAATCCTGTCCCTTTTGACTAAGAGAACTTCTCTGGGCCTGGGAGATATTATTTTTGATGACTGTCATCACTCAAACACTATCACCTCTACAAAATCAACCAAACAACAATTAAAAAAAAAAACCTTTATCTTTTGCTCGGAGATTTACTGCTTTCAGACTACCTCCACAGTACTCTTCTCTGAGTAGCACAACACCATATTTTCCTCACTGATTCAGAAAACCCCAGATAATCTCTTTCCCAAAAGCACTAGCATCACATCATATCTACGTAGGAAAAAGTATTTCTTACCAGCTTAAGGACTTCTGGAGGGAATGCACAAAGTTTAATTTGTGTTTGACTCCGCAGTGCCTGGGAAAAAGTACTAAACGTATTACTGACAGCTGAGTTACTGTGTGAAATAATAATAGATATCTTTGTATGCAGCTGGAAATGAAAAGATTGGCAGTACAGGTCAGGAGGATAGCCCAAGTCCTCAACAATGTGATGTTCACTGGAAAAAAGGCAACTAGATAACTCCACTTCCCACACAAGGCCCTGTCCACTTAAGGTTCCTACTGTCATCCTGTTTTTGCTAACTTGTGAGGGAGTTGGGGGGAATTGAAGGCATAGCCATTTGTATTCCGAAATCCAGCACTTCTTTTACCTGTCGTAGACTCAGTTACCTCTGCCACAAAGCATATCCTATGTGTTAGGAAGAAAGAATGTGCAAAGATTGGTGAGGCTTATACTAGTGGAACTGGTCCCAAAGAAAGCCTGTCCAATTTCCTCTGATATAATTAGTCCTGATACTCAAAAGATTTATTGTCATGGCTAGGAATATCTGGAAAAAAATAAGTTAAGACTTGAAGGAAGAGCATCTTCCTTGCTTACACAAGTGTTTATCTGGTCTGACCCATTACCACAAATTCCAATCTCTGAAGAGCTGCTTGTTTCAGATTGAAGGGGGACCTAGATCTTAGCTCAGCAGGCCAAGTTTCAAGGAAGGACCGCAGTTCTCTTAAGGACATGGAATGCTAACGAAGAATTGGTTTTTGAAACTTGCTTTGGGGCAGGCCACGTATGTTGGAGTCTGGCATCCAACTATAGTTGTATAAGTGCTTAGGTCCATAAAGCTTTATTGTGAATATGTTAAATGTCAGGTCAGAATAATAGGAACAATGCCAGGGACTTCCTTTTGTCAGAAGCATATATATATATATATATATATATATATATATATATATATATATATACATACATACAATATACACCAGGATATTACATACACATATAATATACACAGGTTGGGTAGAGCTGGGCCTGCTCCCAGATCCAGGTAGAGCATACATAGATTGAAAACAATTTGTATTTGTAACGTTTCTCTAGATTTTAAGTTGACTTTAGCCGATGAATTTTTCTCAGAGAGATCAAATCCAAACATCCAGAAAAAGGGCATGAGTCAAAAGAGAAATTTTTTATTACTTTTTTTTATAGTACCTAGATTTATCACATTCTTCCATTATCCAATTGGATTTGTTCCAGGAGTTTACATGGTTGATATTTGCAAAACAGCTGTCTCTCCAAAGTGATTTCTAGTTCATTTAAATGGACAAATCTTCCTCCTTGGTGTGTGTGTGGGATGATGGAGGAGGAGTTGGTTGTGTGCAATTTACTAAAGAGTCTGAAGTGTGGAAAGCCTAAACATCTTGTCATGTAACCATACCCAATCTGACATTTTTTTTTAAGATTTTTATTATTATTATTGGAAAGCCGGATATACAGAGAGGAAGAGAGACAGAGAGGAAGATCTTCCATCCGATGATTCAATCCCCAAGTGAGCCGCAACGGGCCGGTGCTATGCCAATCCGAAGCCAGGAACCAGGAACCTCTTCCAGGTCTCCCACGCTGGTGCAGGGTCCCAAAGCTTTGAGCCGTCCTCTCCTGCTTTCCCAGGCCACAAGCAGAGAGCTGGATGGGAAGTGGAGCTGCCGGGATTAGAACCGGCGCCCATATGGGATCCTGGTGCTTTCAAGGTGAGGACTTTAGCCGCTAGGCCACGCCGCCAGGCCCCCAGTCTGACTTTTAAGCTGTCCAACAGTCAGCTGTCATTATTGACTTCTGATTTCCTCTGGGTCTAATTGTTAATATCTGACTGTCTATAACTTTATCCTAGACTGGAAAAATAGTTTAGTAATTTTCTCCTCATCATGACACCTCTTTTGAACTTTGATCTTTTTTAAAAATCATAATTGAGAACAGAATTTATAACATAGTCATCACTGCTTCCCAGCCTTGGGAAAGTAGTTCCATAATCACTAATCAATAGCTTTATTTTTTGCTCAGGTTTCAGAATAAAGTAAAGCTGACTTTTTATGCCCTCCAACTGTCCATGTATTATGACAGCAAAAAAAAAAAAAAGTACTCTGTGATCTGTCTATTTTCCTTCCCCAACCAACATTTTAAATCAGATTTGTTTATGTATTTGTCAGTTTATTTTCTTATTTAAAAGGCAGAGGGATAGAAAGGAGGGAGACACCTAGAGAGAAATCTCCTGTCTGCTATTTACTGTCCAAAGGGTTGCCACAGCCAGGGCTGGGTCAGAGTAAAGTCAGGAGCTGGGAACTGCATCCCGGTTTCCCACATGTGTGGCAGAGGTCCAAGAGCTTAAGCCATCTTCTCCTGTCCTCCCAGGTGCATTACCATGGAGCTGGATCAGAATCAGAGATTCAAAGTGGCACCCTGATACTGGATTCTGACTAGACAATGGGTAGCTTAATTTTCTGCACCACTGTGCCAAGCCCTCCAAATAAGTGATTACTATATCTTCATATACATCTTCATACCCACAGTATAGCCTTTACAGAGGCAATTCTCAGTGAATTACTGAAGTGAAAACTGAAATCATGCTATAAAGTTGTTCAGAGTCAACAAAACAACCAAGGGGGGTAAGGTGCAAGCACTATTCTAACTGAAGGCTGAAATTTACGTACATGTTGTGGAAGAAGAGATCAGAGGAACACAGCTAGTACAGAACAAAAGTGACGATATGTTACGTAGCCCGCCATAGGACATTCAGCCTACAGTATATCCAGAATGCTTGCCCGTGTGTAAATCAAGGTTCCATGATGTGTTTGAGAAACACTGAATTAAATGCCATTGAATAGGCTTTCCTCTTTTCAGCACATGCCACATTTCCCAAAATTAAACTTTAAACAGATTACACCTAAGTCAAAGCTGTTGTCTTAGGATGTGATGAAATACGTAAGGGGAAAGATCCCAGGGAAGGCATCCAACATACCAAGAGAATTATTTTATAAGCAGTTACTAAGTGGAAGTTGACACTTCCACTGAGTTGATAGCAGCTGGTTCCTGCTATGACACGCTAAAATGGAGGGACCCAAGAAGGGGCAGGATAAGGCTGATTATCCTATAGGAGTCTGTTCTCCAAAGCTTCAGTGACCAAAGCTGAAATTCCTGACCCCAAAATATACAGTATTAACATTGAGGTAATAGGGAGAGCAGAGTGAGGCAGAAACTTTGAGTTGCGGGTGGTTGATTGGAACTTAAGTTGTGAAGCGTGTTGCTTTGCTTCACAATGAATGAGGCATACATAATTACATGTCAGGGAGTCGAAGTGTCAACAGCATTGTTGTCCCATTTCCAGGACCAGGATATGTGCTTTTCCAGGTCTTCCTGACCTCAGATGTCTCCAACTTTAGCACAGCTATGATTGGCCAGCTCTGGACAGACCCTGCCTAGATCCATGCAATCACAGACCACTGGCACTGGGCACTTTCCATCCCACTTCCGATTTTCAGTCTCAGTGCTGTTAATGCTTCTTGGGATGCAGGCTGACTCAGAACCTCCACTCTTTCACTGGTTCTGTTGTTTATTCACAGAATAATTATCAGTTCATAAACACCTTATAGTTATGAAAAATCCTGCTGGAGTGTCTGGTAGAGACTTGGTTATGTGATGAACAGCTGCAATTTTTAAAAAGCTGTAAGAATAATTTGATCACTGGACAAATGCCAAGGTGGGGCACAGAGATACTCAACCAAGGTAGATCATCCCTCTGATATTTTGGAAGCACATGATCACTTCATATTTTATATTCTTAATAGTTTCTTTTAATTACTTCATGTAACAGTTTAGATACATGGCTATTAGGTATCATCATTCTGAATATTTTTCTACCTTAAAATGATTGACATGTAATTAATTTGTGACTTGTAGTGTTCTAGTTATAAAATTTCTACATTTTTTTCAAAATCTTAGTAGCAAGTAATGTAGCCATAGTATTTTGTCATATATGTCAGCAATATATTTCTTTTTTTTTAAGATTTATTTTTCTGTTTGAAAGGTGGAGTTAGAGAGAGGGAGAAACAAAGAGAAAGAGAATGAGATCTTCCATCCACTGGTTCACTCCCCAAACGGCCACACACACCAGTGCTGGGTCAGGCAGAACCCAGGAACCAGGATCCAGGAACATCATCTGGGTCTCTCGTGTGGATGGCAGGAACCCAAACACATGGCCCAGTCATCTGATGCTACTTTTCTCAGACTTTACAATTCCTTTAACTTGGGGCTGATGTATAATACCAAGAGTTAACTAGTGTAACTTGGGAACATGGCTTCCCATACTAAAGTGCAAGTTCAAGTCTTACTTCCCTGTTGATACATCTGTGAAAGGAGCCAATGACAGCCTAAGTACTTGGGCCTCTGTACCTCTGAGATGGAGCTCAGGGCTCCTGCCTCAGCATCCCCAGATGTTACTGCCATTTGGGGAGCAAGCCAGTGGATAAGCTGATCTCTGTGTCTCTCACTCTCTTTCTCTGTAACTCTGCCGTTCCAATGAACTTTTAGCAGTACAACATTGAACATCCTGATGCGTTATAATGTATGATGTTTATTCCTTGCCTGTGTTGCAATGCAGCTATAAGATTAGGATGAAGGCTTAAGAGTAAAAGAAAGCAAGGCCTTCAGTCTCTGTGTCATCCTTATCTGCCTATAAGCGCATTATTAAACAGCTTCTTGCAGTCACAATTCATGAAATATGGATTGTATGACTCACACTGTTAAATCACTGTGAAGTTTAAGTGATAGAGATGTGGTGGTAGACACCTTTATGTTTTTAGTTTCTTTTGAAAGAGACTGCTTCCCACCTCTTGCCTTGCACGAGCATGGCTGGCTCATCCCAGTGCAAAGTCAGAGACTCCTAAAGCAGTGCTTCCTTCCAAAGGCAGCTCATTGTTAGGAACACCTCTGGGGCAGGTTCTGGTGTGTTTGATGGCACTGAGCTCCAGTTACACAGAGAAGTTGCTTGCCTAATTGTGAAATGTCCTCCTTCACCTTTCTTGTCTCATTCTCCTTTCCGTACTGGTTTTGCTAGGATCACCTTTCAAATAAATTACTTGTTCGCAAATGCTTGTCTCCGGGTCTACTTCTGAGAGAACTGATAATAAGGCATGTAAAAAGCACTTAGTGTAGCAGTTGACAAGCAGTAAATGATCATTATTAATTCCATGAGACATGTTTAATTAGTGTATAAAACAACAAGGAGCTGTATTTGTGAAAACTGCCCTCATGGCTGCCACATCTGCTACTTAATTTTTTATCCTTCGTCTTATTGTTTCAAATAAAGAAAGAAATCAGTCTTTGAAAATTGTTTTCTGTTTGAACAGCAGGAGCATATTCAACAGGAGAATCTGGGCGATGATTTTGCCTGCACTGATTTGTCTGATTTTTAAAATGAAGATTTTTGACAATTATTTTGGTATGGCAGTTCATATGAAAGGTAATAAAAACAGCATTTAATATGTACAAAGAATAAAGACTGTATTAGTTTCTGTCAGCACTGCAGAGAAGTGTGAACCCTCTATGCTACCAGAAGAACCGCATTTCCCCCTTTTGAAGCAGACAGTGAACATTGATGACGTGTTATGATAAATCAACTGTAATACATTTGGAGGCCAAGTGTTTCAGAAAAAAGCAACAATTAAATCTTAGACAAAATGGAAAGCTTTAGATTCACACCTGTAACTCATTAATTTGAACCAAGGGTTAGATTTCACATAAAGCAATTACTACGATAGGTTGAGTTCTTTCATGCACAGTGTTTGTTTCGTCTTATAAAATTGTGTTGAATATTTTCTCTGACCATACTCGCCCTCTTCAATACCCAGACCTAGTAACTGGTGGCTGTGAATCACTTCATCATCTCTTTGGTTGGAGGGTGAAATGGGGCAGCTTTATTACAGCATTACCAAATTAGAAGGAAGGGTGCCTCCGTCTGCTTTAGCTCTGCTCTATGAAAAGTGTGATTGTATCATCAGTGGGATGACAATGTGATACATACACTAGTGGTTCACCTAAATGAAGCTTTTGTGTAAGTAGAAAGTGTGTGCTAGTGCATACGCATTCTGAGTGTGTGCTTGTGTGTAGGTTCCTGTCCTCATTTTTCTCCAGCATTTGCTAAATCGTTAATAGTTGTCTTTTTATACACCTGCCTTTATATAACCAACCTAATGTTGAATATCTATCATGGTTTGTCTGGTCTGAGTGTTAAAATTTCTCGACTGCTCATCATTCTTTAAAATTTCATTATCAATATTATTGTCATATCATTATCATTACCAGTGTGATGTAAGATGAGGAAATTTTCAGTTCTTTTTTTGCCTCAAGTAAAAATCTTTCCACTGTTATTTTTAATATTCCTTCTTTTTGCCCTTTTCTCTTTAATGCAGCAGAGTTTCTATGTGTTAACTATCTGGGTTATATGTAAATGTGGCTGTATTGTTGATTAACGTGGTGATCAAATAGAAATTAACCCCATGTGATTAATCAATAAAGCTCTACAGACCTGGCTTCACTCTAGATTTGTGCTGCTCTGAGCATCTTAGCTATGACTTAATTGGCTTTCGATAAAATGGCAGAGGCCATCCTGAATCCCAGAGCCCTTTGATGCCTTTCCATTTTGATAGAAGTCATTGTTACTGAGGCTTAATACACACAGGCTGATTCTCTCCCTTGAAACAGAGTTGAAGGAAGGAGCTTTAGGATCCCTGCGTTCCTCGCTAAAATGAGAAAATCAGGACTGTGTGACTCCACCCTACTTTCTACTGCAGGAGAGGAAGCTGAGTGCAGAGATTTAGAATGGCAGATAAATCCAGAAAGCCATTTTATGTAACCTCATCCCAGTAGTTTTTTTTTTTTAAGCAGACTTTTGTTTTTTTATCTTTTAATCTATCTGAAAAGTAGAGGAATAAAAAAACAGGAGACCTTCCACCTGCTGGTTAATTGTCCAAATTCCCACAACAGGTACTGCTGGAGCAGGTTGAAGAAAGGAAACTGGAACTCCACTCCAGTACTCAGTGCATATGGCGGGGACCCAGCCACCGGAGCCGTCACATGCCGACTCGCAGGGAATGTGTTGGTAGGAATGGAGAATTGGAAGTGGAGTCAGCACTCAGACTCATCCACTCAGGTGCCCCAAGTGATGTGTGAACCTTAGTGCCAAATGCCTGCTGCTCACTACAGCCATTCTAAATTGAAATGTGGGACAGAATTTACTAACACTTCAGCCAAAATATTTCCTCTTTCAGACTTAAGAAAAAATTTGTTACACCATATAAAGTAACTTGCTGATTCCTGTCTGGCATCAGTGGAAGTATCCTAGTCCATTTACACATCTTCACCTCTTGATACGGGCTAGTTTATTTATATATCCATACCAAAATCAGTAACATATAGGTAGCTATAGTTTATGGTGGAAAAACACAGATATTTTGCTACAGAAACTTGAGTAGCTCTTCACTGACATTATGATGGAAAATGTGTGTCTAAGGTTTTTGGTGTCCCCTGCCACCCTGTCTCTTCCTTCCCCGAAATGGGCAGCCAGTGAGTTTGGCTTCTGCCCAGCCAAGAGTTCCAGTTAATGTGAGAGGTGACATTACTGTGAGGGTTTTTCAATGTAGCCATCAGTTTATATTTTGGTACTCCTGGTAGGAAATATTGTAGTTTTCAGCTTGAAAATTGCTGCTTCTACTCTGTTTTGGGGGAGTATTTTCTCTGTGCTGCCTTGACTTTCACCATTCCCTAGTCCGTATTTAAGAGTCAAGACACACACAGATGTTTTCTGCTTAATAAACTTCATCATGTCTTCATATGGTTGGTATCTATGCCCACCACAACATGTGTATTACACCATTCGCTTTCTCACAAACACAGACACACTCTCAGATTGAAGGAATGAACTAAAGCATTGTGTTCTTGAAATGTTTTTATTTCACCTATCTGTGTTTGATGCTTTTTTTTCTTTTTGGTTTGAGTGAACAAACCAAAACAAAAGTGAAATGGAAAGCAGCTAATCCATTAAGTGAACAATCTATAAAATTAGATTTTACAAAGTTAAGTACCTCTGCTCTTTTCAAAACTAATTTATATAAAGTGGACAGTCTTTACCCAATGGAATGTTACCTGTGATTGCAAAGTGGAATGAAAGTATGCCATTGTAGAAATTAGAGAAAAAGAAGTAAGAAAGGAGGGAAGGTGGGGAATGCTGGCAGGGGGAGGACAGGGTGAGAAGTGTTGTTATAAACCTCAATCTGAATTATTTTATTTTTCTAAGGCATTTTTCTAAAGCACATTTTATGTATTCTTAAAATCATGTACCAAAGATCATTTGCATAATTTTGAATATGCTGATTAAAAATCACTTAAAAATGTAATCTACCAAGTTACAGTGCCTCATTCAGTGATTCAAGTTAGCATCCATTTCTAAGTACACCATTATTTATTCATTAATTGAAGCCTTTTAATTTTATATTCTGCTTCTGGCAATTGTGGCTTATTTAGTACTTGTTACAGCCACTTTAGACAAGTAAATAGGAATCAGATGAAAAAAATCTCAGACCAGCTGGAGGTAAACCAGTAGTTTCTGTTAGGGTTTGGCAGAGTGGATCAGTGCAGGGCTGTGTGTGGAGAAATAGCAGCCAGAACCGTTACACACTGTGAGAAAAGATTCCGTATCTCTGGGGTTTGTGCCTTCTAATTACGAGGGGTTTTGTTTGTTCATGAAGAGTGCCACCTGTGTGCTTGGACAACAATATAAAATAATTAAATCATTATACAAAGGTAGTAGTGCATGTTTTTCTGGTTTGGCCATGATAAGAAAACCTTGAATCAGAAATCCATGGAACAGTGTAGCACAATATGACATGGTTCTTTGAGAGGCTTATTCTGGTTATTTCAAATTTTCCTCCACTGAAGTTTACTCCAAGTACATGATAATTCTAGGGAATTAGCAGTCTTTATCGGACCACCCAAGGAAGAATGATGCTCTGCCAGTAGGTAAAGCTATTGGCTTGTAACAGCTTGCTTCTGATTTCTAAGTTACACTTGTGTATGTAAGCAGATGTTTTCTAAAATGACTATGTGGTTCACATTGGATTCATGTCTTTCCTTTTCTGAGAGGGCATGAATACCGCTTTTTTTTTTAATATAATACTGATACTTGTTAGTGACTAATTATTTTAATGGCATTTTATAGTATTGTCATTACAGTTTAACAGCATTAAGCAGTATTAAAACTGAATTATATGTTTGTGTACTATGGTTTGAAAACTCATAGACTGATAAACAGAAAAGATTAAGGTTTAGAAATCTTGTTTCAAGGCTGTTTAAAATGAGCATATAATATCTAGTTTTCTAATTGCAACATAATTTTAATTATAATTGTGGTAGCTAGTAATATTCATATTCTGATTAGATGTTCTTTTCTTCCAAATTGTACCTACTTTGGAAAATTAATTTTAAATCATAGCATGTGAAAGCCTAAGACAGATACTCTGATCTCAGAAACTTAAAGGATCCTATATATTCTGGAATAAGATCTGAGCTCAAGAAAAGAGAAATATTCCTTTGTTTTCTCCAATTTTATCTCCTTTTTCAACAGGGGAACTGTTTTCCAACAACCAGTAGTCAGAACCTATTTTCTACTGCTGACTTTACCTCTTACTTGAGGATTTAGAAGCAGTCTAAATCCATACTTAACATCTTCCTTTGAGAAATGAGGACATGGCAGGTTTTGGGGGCTGGGATGGCATTCAAGACATTGCTTGAGGCTGCCACATCCCATATCACCGTGCCTGAATTTGAAGTCCCAGCTCAACTCTCCATGTCAGCTTTCAGATAACATGTACCTTAGGAGACAACAGATGATGGCAAAATTTCTTGGGTTCCCATCACCCACGTGAGAGATCTGTATGGGGTTCCTGGCTTGTGGCTTCGGCCTACTGCCATTGTGGCTGTTGTCGTCATTTGGGGTGTGAACCAATGTTTGACAGATTGTTCATTTTTCTACCTGTCAAACAAAATGAACATAATAATACCCTTTAAAAAAGAAATATCATTGTAAAAAATCAAATGAGAACAATATTTTGCCTAGGTTCTTTGTGTCTGTGTTTGTAAGAATATACTGGAGGAGTGTTTCTCAAAACTCGGCATCTCCAGAATCACCACATAGGGCTAATCAAAACCTAGACTGCTGCCGGATCTAATCCACAGAGTTTCTGATTGAGTTGGCGGTAAGGAAGTTGCACATAACGCATGTGTGATTAGAAAAAGAATAATCTCAGAATACTTCGTTGAACTAGCAACCCATTAACCTCTAAACTCAGTCATCTCTGAATGTTTTGTAGCAGTAAAGCAGTGTTGGTCCTTCTCACCAACGCTTCTTTCACGTGCCTGCGGAAGCTTGCTGTTGTGATTGTTCCAAAATTTAGTAACAGGAATTCTGGCTCCTCACTTTAGCCAATCTCTTAACTATACTTTCAAAATGCTCCTTATTTTTTTTTCTCCAATCCATCTCAAGTTGCAAGCCCCCTCCCCCAATTCTGTGTAAACACTTAGCAAAGAAAGGTCTCAAGAACAAACAATGTCTACCATCTCTTCTCAGAGATTTAAAAATGCCGCTCTTGCAGCTTGGAGTATATTCCTTTTAAACAAGTTCTCGTCACTTGGAGTCCCTTAAAATAAACACAATAACACAAAATAAAATTGAATATGCCATCATGATCTCAGTCATTTCTTCTGGTGTTTTGCTTCTAATGACCTTCTCCCAGTCACATCTGCTTTGTATTTTTTCCTCCATTTTCATTTAAAACAATCTAAATATAACACCCTGAAAAACACTTTCAAAAATGTTGGGTTCTTTTATTTATGACTGTTAAAGTCATGTGAAGCAAGGGGGCTTGTTCAGAGAGAATAGAGGTTATAACCTGCCCCGTCTGTGGAGACAGTGATTTTAATTACATTTAATTCCTATTCACTCTGCGTGTTACTTGATCCACTCATTGGTTTAAAAGCATATTGATAAATACAGCCATGGCTTAACCCCTTGCCCTTCAACTCCTCTAGAATTGCATCCAGGCTTAAGTGAGTTTGCCACATTTACATGTCATACTTTGTTACTGATGAGAAAGTATTGCGATCTCTGCTAGATAGTGAGCCCTGTGTTGTTATACAGGACAGGTGATTTTCCATGATAAAAATAAAGAAATAATTCTAAAAGGCTTACAAGATGTTGGCTGAAATTGAGCTCGTAAGTAACAGCTTGAAAATATTCAATGGAACCATACATCTCTTGTGTATTCCTACTAGTCAGGTCTATAACTGATTTTCTTCATAAATGCTTCAAAATATTTTAATAATTGTTTTCCTGAGGATACCTGTTGATTTAGTCCGTAACTAAGTATATCTGAAAGTATGCTAGGCACAGGCAAGGATTTATTATTCTGTTGATAAAATAAAACTTTAAAGTGTTAAGAATATATTTTTTCCTTTGGAAATAAAAATGTAATAGATATTTCAAATATTCACATACTTTATTAACAAATTTGTAAAATTAAGCACTGGCCACAAAAATGAAAAATTTGTTTCTTCAAAAGCACCTTTTCCCTTTTTTTCTGTGCTTTATGTATCATTTTCTTCCAAGCGAGATGGGACCAGACACTTTTTATTGGTTGCAGTGATAGCAAGGGAGTTTGCCAAAGCCAGGGGCAAAAAAGTTTAAAAAATAAACAATTGTGAGAAGCACTTCTTCCAATAAGAAATCTCCTTACATAGATCATTCAACTCCATGACAAGCTTAAGTGCACTTAAACTAAATTGAACTATGGTCCAGAAAGCCAAAAGTAGTATTTCTGAAACAGTAGGAGATATTCTAATAAAATAGTGGAATTGTTAACTATGCCAATTTCCTGAGCCTGGAGTTTGTAGGGTAGTTATGAAGGGAATGGCGGTTTTTGGGTAAGTACCGACTAGAGCATTTAAAAGCTTTAGGACACTGGATTTCTGACTTTCAAAATATACAGAAAGAAATGTTAGTGAGAAAATAAGAATGAATGTATTTATGTATATATTTGTATAGATATATACACATTTATGTAGATGAAAGAGGATATATATGTACTACATAATGATGAGTATATGTATTATGTAGAGCAAATATATACATTAACTTTATTATTCCATTTTCTGTTGTTATACTGAAATACTTGAGCCTAGCTACTTTATGAAGAAAAGAGGCCGATTTAGTTAATGGCTCTGGTTGCCCAGGAGCAAGGTACTGGTTTTTGCTCGGGTCTGGTGACAACCTCCTGATGGTTGGTATGAATGGGGAAGGACTGCACGGTGAGACAGGAAGCCAGAGTGTGGACAGGATCTGGTCTTGCTTGTTTTATAAACTCAACCTCCTAGGTGCTATCATACCACTCTACAGAAACAGTAATAACTTCTGAGGGTAATCCCTGCAATGACATAGTACCTTTCATATTAATCACTTCCAACTTTAAGAGGCCACATTCCTGAAGGATTCCACCGTCTCTCATTGCTATCACATTACGTACGAAGCTTCCAACACATCAGTGCTTGAGGGACACACTTATACTGCATCCAAACTGTAGTATGGACAAAGCATTAATATAACAATAGCTGAGCAATTTGCACAAAGGAGATGTAGAGATATGAGAGTTCTTTGTACTGATTATATACATTTTTGTTGAATTTAAAATTATTTTGAAATAAATCATGTGATAAAATTGTACAAAATATGTGGTTATGCATTAATCACTGAAATATTTGGAAGCTTATTCAATACCATGACATTTATTTTGATTCTGTATTTAGTATTTGGCTTTACAATTAACATATATTCCAAACCCTTGGCCATATATATATATCATTCAGAAAAGACAATTTAATTATGGCTTTATGTAAAGAATGCAGCAGAGTAATTGTCCTTTCTCCTACCACTTTGTGTTTAAATTTCATATTTGCCTATGAACTATTTCTCCTTCTAGAATATTTCTTATAATCTCAATATGTAGCACTTTGCTGCATATACTTTTTTTTTCATGATCAGATATCACATTAATTTTGAAATTCTCCTTTTCCATTACCAAGTGTAAAAATTATGTGGTTGCTTGTTTTGCAAAAATCACAATAGATAAAAGAGAAGACATTATGTTTCTCACATGTGTCTCAAATACCAGTGTTCTGGCTCATAAATCAGAAAGATACAACTGGAGTCCTTCCTAGCTCCACTGTGACAGCCAAAACCCTGACATTCAGGCATATTGACAAGACCCATGTTTCAGAGGCCCTTTTATACTTTGAGTGGGCTGAAAGGAATGTGAATACGTCACATGACAAATTTTCAGAAGGCTGGGTGAGGAACATGGCATCCTTTTTGCAAAGAAACCATCTTTCCTTAGAATAATAACTGCAATTGTTTTCCTTCCTTTAGTTAGACATTAAAAGATTTACTTTGGAACTTGTATAGACTGTATCCCATTCATTTTAGTTTGAGGACCAAACATTTGCAGTACTATGGCTGTAACACTTGCAAGTTGCATCATACTGACTTGGAAGTAACACTAGCACTTGTCCTTTTGGCTTTGCCTCTGAGCCAACACCAGTGTTCATATCAATGCCTTGCAATCCAGATATATGCTAATCTTAAACACATCCTTAAAGATAAGAAGTATTATCTGTGTTTTGCAAATGAAAAAGTGAGTCTTAGCTCCCTAGTGTTACAAATAGTAGTGGTGGAATTCTTTCTGAATGGTGGAATTTGAGACTTTTTCCTAATTCCAACCCAAAGTCAGAGGGTTAACCAATGATTAATGGCATGGCCAAAAGAAGTTCCAGATAGGTGACAAATCCTGCTGGTTAGTTCTCAACTGTAAGTTCAAAGAACTTTGCTATGTGTTCTCATTACATGTGATTCTGATGCCATTTTGTTAAAAGCTTTGTTTACTTTATATTTTATCCTTGGTACAAGTCATTCCTGACACTTTCAGTGCCAAGGTTTTTTTTTTTTTCTTGTGTGTGTGTGTGTGTGTGTGTGTGTGTGTTAATGTAAAAGGATGAATAATGAGTTAATAGAAGTGGAATTTTATTAAGTAATATTTTGCTGACTGTGTTAACTGGATGGGAGTTGGTGTTGTGGTGCAATGGGTTGAGCTTCCTGATTAATCCAGCATTCTTGTTGGAATGGGAAGGCAGCAATAGATGGCCCAAGGTTCTGAGACCCTGCCACCTTGGATGGCATTCCTCTTTGCCATTTCACCCTGGCTCAGACCTGGATGTTGCGGCTTTGGAAAGCACATCAGCAGAACATCTTCTCTCTGTATTGATGGTTCTCTTCCTCTTACTCTTTCAAACTAATAAATAAATTAATTTAAAAATGGAATTAACTAGATGAAAGAGTTGAAACTTATTAGTTGTGAACTGATGATCAGGTTACTTTGTGTAAAACTGTAGACTGCATGAAGATAGATGAGATAGAAAGGTTTACAGAGAAGTAGGAAACTTTTGTTTTCCCAGAGATATTAAGCTCAGACCCATCGAACTGGATGTTTAACTATCACTTGATTAAAGGAATAAACCTAATGAAAGTAAGGATGAAATTTTCCCTCATCCTTTTCCAATTAGTTTTACTTTCTGCTCTCTCCTTAATTTGGCAGTGCTGGACCAAATCCCACAGATATTACATCTGCTGATTTGGTGTCACTTAAGTCTCCTGTGCTGTTTCCTTTTTTCCTATAAGTGTCTCAAGCCATCCCTACCTAATTTCAGTCATACTACAATAATTTTCAGACCTCTAAATTAGTTTATTAGAATTTTTTCTTCAAGTCATCTCTCCTTGCATAATTACATTATATTTATTCAGTTTTGAATCCACTTTTGCCAAGAGCCACTGGGAGTGGGGCATCAGATTCCTTGGATGCTTTCATTTCCCCATTTAAAAATGTCTTCACTCGTATTCTCCCTGGATTACGAGGTCTCATTCACTCTACATGATTGGAAGCGCCATTTTCTCCAGCTGCTTGATAAGAAATTTTCTTTTAATTTCATCAGTTCTATACTCATTTTCAATAGACAGTATCAAAATTGCCATTACACCGTTTGCTCTTGGGAGGCATGGCCTTTTAAGACATGCTCTCTTGAAAACCCAGATTTCTTTTTTACAGGACTAAAGTGAAAGCAGACATTGAATGCAGTCCATGAGCTATGGTTTTATGTCTCCAAAAATCTCAGCTTTCTCCTCCTCCCACTGAGAGTTAGAAGCCAAATGTGCATTGGTATGATTGATGAGGCAATGATGCCCTAAATTCCTTGTCTTTCTGGCTTCCTGAAGCTTACATCAGGACAAAACCCCCAAATAATATCTTCCTTTAGATATTTATCATGTATATCAATTTTTTTAGAATAGAAACACTATTGCATATAAATAATCAGCATTTTCCCTTCTAGAGCATATTACTGGATTAATTTCTGGAAACGTTCTTAGTGGGAAAGGCTGCAGAGTGATCAACTTTGCCTCTCCTCTTTGACCTTTGATCCCTGGGTTGTTGAGCCTGGGATAAACTGTCCTCTCCGTCTCTTACTTGCTTGGAAGTGCTGAGTCACTGCAGAATATTTTCAAACAACTATAAGAACATTGAAATATGTTAAATGGATATTTGCTAAAGAAAAAAAGACCACGCGAGCTACACAGCTAAACATAACACTAATTTATACACCTTCCATTGGACTCTTTAAGTCTTCTCTTCTTATTTTAGTTCTTGAAATTCCTGTCCTTTATGAGATTAATTAGCAAAATGTTATGCACATGCCAGTGGGATACAATGTTTTCTTAGTGGACTCTTTAAAATGTGTAGCTGTGGAGCCAGGACTGCTCTTGTTTTGTCCCCTGAGCTTTTCATCACATTGTAACTCTCTCTGATGGTCGGTGTGGGGTGCACATTATGTGACCTGACTTTCAACTTGGCTTAAATTGCTGTCAGACTGCTCAGCAATTGAAGGCTTTAAGGTAATTCTGCTGTTTTTCCAACAGGAAACACAACACTATTGTCTGCAAGCTTCAGACAAGATCCAAAATGTTGGTCTTTGTAGCAAAACGTAGTTAGACAATACCTGGAAGAATCCTTACCTGCTCATGATAAGGCACTGTCACGTGGCTGGAACGCTTTATCATAGTGTCAATCTACATTGGTTTGTTCTACCATAACAGTGCGTCTCTCTTTTACCATCCTTTGTTCCCAGAGATGGAAATGGTTATCATGGCCAGCGTGCTCCCTCCTCAGCAAGCTTGCATTGCCAGTCAGCATTCCTGCAGCAAACACAATGTCTTGTAATGTTCCCCCCCAGCCCCAGCGTGGTGTTTAAACTAACGAAGCTCAGACATGTCTTGAAAGGAACTGAGGTGTTACATCTCGTCTTACCAATCCACTGATTAAAATTCTTGCCAAGTGTTACATTATGCACAACTACCTTGTTTTGGCTGTAAATTTCATTGCATATTTTTCTAAGATGGGCAAGTTTGTACTTCTTATTTCATAAACCTACATAATAAACACAGCTTTTTTCAAAACCATTTGGGGTGTTGGATGTGTGTGCTGTGTTTGAAAAAATACAGGGCTCCTTCGTGGGGAAAAGCATGCGTGGCTCATTTTAAGTTCCCCGACAGCATTGCAGATGGGGTAAAATGGTTCTGTCGTGGTAGGGGGAAGAAAATAGACATTTCGATAAGCTGCAGGATTATCCAAGACATGGCTTTTGCCTCTTTGAAATCTCTTCTGCAAACCTCTAGAACTAACAAAGCTTTCCATGCAGGCACAGGAAAACATATTTTCTCCACCACCACAGCCCACTGCCACCTGCTCTGGCCATATCGTTTTCGTTTTGAATGGGTATATGGACCCACAACTCTCACTAAAGCATTGTGTCGTTTTCATTCAGCTGTGGTTGTGTGGAAGATCCTTCAGTGTCTCAGGAAAGAAAGTTTAGACAGAGAGTTGTCTCAAAGAGGCCCGTAAAACAACTGCTGTGCACTCGAATTTGGAACAAGAGGAAGCAAACTGAAAGATTTACTCTATTTACTCCAGGGAGTTTATTTTCCTTTGGTGGCAGCTGTGCAGGCGAAGGGCACCTTTAAAGGTCTGAAGGTGGGGAACTCCACTGACATTCAAGAAACACAGGCGTGGGCTGTAGAGACACGGGGACAGCATGGCCCACTGGGGCCTAAGTGGCCTTTGGCCAATCTTGTGACTTACACTTGGCAAATTTTCTTCCTTGAAGAAATAACATTATTTATTATTTTTATTAAAGAGATACATATTGCAACCTGTTAATTCAGAAATACTTTCAGTATTTTGAGATATTTAGATGAAGAGATAAAGTTGCGACTTTAGCTACAGAAAAATCACAGGTCATACTCTTCAGTTATAAATGCAAGAATTAATTTGATAAATGTTTTACTTTTTGCATTTTTTTTCTTAACACATTTAGATTTTAATCCTAAATGTTTAGACACATTTAGGATGTTTAAGGACTAAATCTTATGGGAATGTTCATTGATTTGTTTTTATCAGAAAGAAATAGCACAGTTTTATGAAAATCATGTGTCCTATTGGAGATATTTTTCCATAAAAAATAAAGTCAAGTTATGAAAAATAAGAAATAGGTTGTCTTTTGCCAAATGTTGTCTGCAAGAAATGTTCATCTTTTCCTTCCATTAGAATAACTGTGTGAAAAAACAAACAATTATTGTTTTATTTGGCAGAGTAATTGAAACATTTCTTACCCCTAAGTTTTTTCTTCAAGTAAGATTATTTGTCCAAGTTTCTCTTACAAATAAATAATGGGAAAAAAGAAGGGCAGTGTTTGGAATGGGACCATAAATGTCACCTTCATGTGTGTCCTTTGGAGAAACAAAGGGTGACTTGATGGTCATCTCTTCCCAAGAGTTTACAGATAAACATGGTTGTCAGTCTTTTTTTTGTTAAAGCTGTGGAAAGCAGAGGGAATGTTAAAGTTCCACCAAAACAGATGATCTTACGTTTGTGCCAAGATTTGAAAGTTTTGTAAATGTATAAATATAGAGGCAGGTTTTTATCATTATCCTTTAGGCATGAACTGAAAGTTCAGAGAGATTTCTGTTTTTTCTCCTGAAGATGTTTAATTCCTTATTCTCTCCACTAAAATCATCACTATTTCCTGGAGCCGATGGGAGTGTAAGATGACATGTCTACCTCTCTGTAGGAAGAAAACGAGAAACAGAGATTCTCTAACACAATTGAAGTTTAAAAGCTAAATTCCTTGAGGAAAGGTTACCTTTCCTTGTAGATTTCATTCTCTGATAAAACAAATGAGGTTATTTGGGAGGCACCTGCTACTATTGACCTATTTCATTCTTAGTTCTTGAGCTTGTGTCCCTAGCTACTTGGACGTTTTTACTTGAAGAGGAAGCATTCAGTTGGTTCATTTCTTATTTCTTTGAAAAGGAAGGCTTACCTCCCCTTGTGTTTCTGCTTGACCCTGTCTCCATTAAAAACACTTGCACAGAAATGAGGGTGCAGCCGGTGCCCTTTACCCAGGTGAAGCCACCCATGAGAAGCAGGTCTATGGTGACTGCTCTGAGAATACAGCTATTATTTTTCTCTTTACTGAAGGTCAAAATTCCCATCGCTGCTTAGACTATTAAGAACAGATTTGCATAAATTCAGACTTATTGTTAATAGAAATGCCCCTCTGTGGTGAGAGCTGATCAAATGTGAATGCTATACTCATGTGGCTGCTAGATTAGCAAATTCTAGATTTTTCCAGGGACCAATCCATCTTTAGAAACATGATCAGCACTGCCCTGGTACCTCCAATGAACTGTTAGAGGTTCTTGATCACTCTGGTGCTTGCTTTACAATGTTTGTCAGCTCAAAATGCCACCAATATTAACACTTGTGTGACTACCAAAGAGAAGTCTCTCATCGAAGGATTCAAAGAAATAATGAACAGCTATTGTAATTTCTCCAGCAATTTCTTCAGGCAACTTCCCAGCTCTTTTTTCTTCCACAACGTATAGCGTACCCTTCTTTGTGGTCACACTCACTAGATAGTTATTGAAGTTTTGCCACCATGTTTTTTGTTTTCTCCAGGAAGCTAGAAGAGTAATAAATAGGAGTGAAATTGACACTTTGAGATTTGATTAAGCCTTGTCCTGAGGAACAGTGTTTTTAAAATTTTTGTCTTATTTGCTCTGTTGAATTCTTTACCTACTGTCGTGCTAAGCCTGTGATTGTGATGTGAACTGGTGAAGTAAAAGTGTGCCATTGTAAAAATAATTTAAAAATGAAGAAACTGAGTAGGAGGGTGCAAGCAGGAGGGTGTGGAATGTGGGAAGTGCTGATGTGCCCTAAGTCTGTGCTGTGATATATATTGAACTTGTTCACTTCCTATAAATAAAATAATTTAAATAAAAAGAAAGAAAAATAATAATAACTGAATAATAGAAGAATAAATAGAAAAACCTAATCTGTGAGTAAACCCATATAGTAAGCTTTTTTGGAAGCTTACCCAGTGGCATTTGCCTCAATCTAAACTGGTCATTCATCTTGTTTTTTTTTCTTGAAAAAAAAAATATATATTTAAAGATAGAATGGTACAAAAGAGGATGCTAACAGGTATCTTCCATCTGGTTCACTCCCCAAATGCTCACAACAACCAGATTTGGGTCAGACCAAAGCCAGGAGCCAGGAAACTGTGTGGCAGGACACATGTCCTTGGGTCATCACATTTTGCCTTCCAAGGCAAACTAGCAGGAAGTGGGATCAGAAGCGAAAGAGCAAGGACTCAGACTGGTGTCCCAAGTGGGCTTATGCCGCTGGGCTTCAATGCCCCTGTTTTCTTTCTGTCTTGGAAAGAGAGGTTGGTAAGTATACATGTTCTATATTTAACATGGCCACCCCCATTGATAAAGGAAATTTGTTGGGAAAATGAGAACTACTGTAGGTAGGCAAACAACAATTAATATCATAATGGCATTTTGTTTGAAGTTTTTTTTTTTTTAAGGAAGAACATGGATATGTAGAAAGGTAGGTATGGGCTAGGTATTGAAATAATTTGTTCACAAAAAAATAGTATCAGCTAAAACATAAAGGATCTGTAAAAAATTCATAGGAATGTGCATAATGAAAAACTTTGTTACACCAAAATAAACATGTTTTGATTTTGTTTTCCACAACTGTTTGGAAGTATCCTTATGTCTTTGTCACACTCTGATCAGAATTTGAATCAGCTTGATTTTCTCATTATCCAACCCTATAATGAGAACTTTCATCATATCTTTCCAAGGTATTATTTGGGGGTCTATTATAAATATTTCTGAGAATTATTCTTTTTTAATCACGGGAATTCATGATAAATAAGAAAACCAAGGTTATTGTTTTTTTGTTATATATGTTAATAGGTCTTAGATTCTAGGGGGAAAAAAGTAACTCCTTGTTTTTAAACATTGGTCTCTAAAATTTTGGAGTATAGTTGAAGTAAGCTAAACCTGTGCTGTCTGAGTAAAAACTTGCTCCAGATTCCCAAGCTAGGAAATGCGTAAATGTTTATTCTAAAGCATTTGTCATCTTCTGGGATTGCAGTCCACATCTCATCTCTAAATGACCAGTAAAACCAGTAGGCTTGTAATAGAAGCCCCTTTTTAAGTTAGCCCAAGGCAAAACCGAGCCAAACTCCTCACATCTGGGAAGCTTCAAGATGTGAATCTCCTTGTCATTGTGTTTTCTCACAGATATTTTTTCTTCTCCCTTAAAGGAAACTGGGCTGCTGTTTAGCACCTAACACATAAATCCTTGGTTCAGCTACAGGTGACCTCTGATGGAATCAGCTTTTCTCTTGACTTACTCTAACTGTTTTTCTTCTACAAGAGTTCGGCCAGCTATTTCAACCTCTCTGTGTCTTCACTGGAGAGTGGATTAGTGCTTTTCATAACAATGATGACAATCAGAGTGTTGATGTGTATCTGTGTAACAGACCATCCCTAAAGCATTTAACTCATTCTTCTTTGGTTCAGCATGTAAGTGGAGATGTGCTTCGGTCTTGGATTGGCTTACTTGTGTCTGGTGAATTGCTCGCAAAACAGTGCTAGCTAATCTAGCTTGGCCCAGCTGGGGTTGTTTCTCTCTGTTCCAAATGTTCCGTTATTCTTGAGCAAGCTGCTCTGGGTTTGTCATATGGGAGACAAACAGGATCCAGGACAGCGAGAATTGTAAAAGGCCTCTTGATGCTCGCAACAAGCACTAACACAGAGTCACTTCTGGCCTGTTCTCTCGGCCTGGATAGAAGGGTGGGGAAAGAGATTCGGTGTCTGAAGCGAGGAACTGCAGAGTCACATTTATAATAGTAAACATGCAAAGAAAGAAACAGAAGCAGTTGCTGTGGTTTCTGAAGAAAAATCTGCCTATTAGGATTCCTTGTGTAACAATGAAGGAAGGTGCTGTGGAAGCTGAACATTGCACAGACTTTATTTCATTCATTTTTCATGAAAAAACCCTATATGGTGGATACCAATATTATGCCTATTGCATGGTTGTAGACCCTCTAAATAACCTCAGTTTAATTCTAGAGTCCTTTTATCACCACAGAACTCCAATTTTTTCTGTTTCATTTCACACTGTCTCAGCCCAGATTTTTTGTGTATGCATTGACCTGTATGCCTATGCCTACTTTTATTAGTCATAAATTACCATTGTACTTCTGTAAGATGGATAGTAATCATCTTGAACATTATCAACCGTTCAGATAAAATCATATCAATAAAATTGTGAGTATATTTTTCTATCCCGGTATGAATGCCATACATGCTTCATGAAGGGACCATATTCTAGGAACTCCCTCATACAAAAAGCATTTCACAGTTATTCTATACATCTTTGGGAAGAGCAGTGTTGAACCAGACTCCTGTCTCTGTTGAACTGATATTCTAATTCTAGTTAATGCTGCCTTCTTTAAATGCTAACCGATAAAGGCAAGAACTCCAGATATTTTAGCAGAACTTGTGGCGAAATACGAGGGCATGGCTGTAATGAAATGCCCAAGAGAATCTTCTGGTTTTTGGTTTCATGTGTCCAGTGGATATTCACATCACTCAACACAAAGCCAGCTGCTCACTGCCCTCTGCAACTTTGCTAAGTGAATGAGATAGAGTGGATTACTCATCTACATTATCTGTACAGCTTATTAAATACAAATGCTTGGGTCCCAGTCCTAGAGAGACTGTTATGGGCTTGGGGTTGGGGCAATGAACATGCATGTTTATCAGAGCCCCTTAGTGATGATGAGCACACTTTGAGAATCCGTATCTTCCGCTTAGCAGATGGAGGACTTGAAGCACGCGTGCTCTTCCATGTCGGCGTTTCTTTAACTGTGAGCCGTGGAGGATAGTAAATTCCAAGACCACCTTGCAAATTGTTTTGAGAGTTAAATATCTAGCAGTTGTGTCGAAGGGCTTTATAAAATGTGACACATTGACACGTGACACAGTTCCAAAGCTCCTGCTCATCTACTAAAATATGTTTTCCCATCTAAAGTATTCTATAAATTGTAAATTACTTCTAGTTGTAGTTAAAACTTGATTTTTTTTTTTTTTTGCCTTTATGTCCTATTCACATGGTTTCCAAGGAAAGAGACCATGCTTTCTCCTTTGTATAAAGGAAGGTAGGAGAAAGTAAGAATTAGGAAACACAGTCTTAAAATTCAGGGCACACAAGGACCCTAACTCAAGCCTTGGATAATTTCTCAGTAATTTCAAAACTTTCACATGTATTTTTAAGTAATGATCCAAATGGGCCATACTTTTAATGATTTTGAATGGACCCCATTTTACATATGAAAAAGTAAGTTACATGACACCAGGAAGAATGTCCCTGCAGATTAAACTTTAGAGCCATCCACTTTCCAAATCTGCAGTTCTACCTCTTATGAAGAAAGTAGACTTTCCAGTCACTTGACGCACTGGCAGGCGGGGTGAATCATCAGATGTTAGGATACTATGATCTTTCACAGCTATCTTAGAGAGTGCTTTGTGTGTGGTAGTTGTTTACCAAAGCCATGTTGATTGGATCCAAAAGAGTTCCCCCATCATATCCTCCTGGGCTTCTGAATAGTGCTGGAAACCTCTTATGTCTCAGGCTAATAGGATTTGTGTGACTGCCTTTAGATTAACTTACTGCCTTTCATTTACAAAAGAAGATTAAATGAGTATATAACAAAAAATCTAAGAACTTTAAATTTTCCCTTGTTAAAAACTGTTTAGAAAATTGGCTGTGTAAGACAAAGAAGAAAGCTCAGAGTGACAATTTCTAAAATAACTGGGTTGCACTATATGGTACTTTTGGTATTTTTCTAAACAACACTTGACTTTTTTTTCTTTTTTTTCATACAATTTCTGGCCTCAGTATCTGATGAACTTAAGTGGTTTTGTGGCTAGGTTTTTCTCATCTGTTCTCAAGATTAACTTGTTCAATTATATGTAAAGTGGGGAGCTTTGCCTGACAAATTTCAGACAGACAGACTAGAATCTAAGAGGTAACATAAATCTTAGGTTAAAAATGAAGTTGCATTATGTCCCACTTTGTCTTGATTTTATCTATTTAGATAGTGGGATTAAAACTAAATAGTCTCAAACTCTTAAGCTTCAAGGTGACATTGACAAAAGTGAAAGACATTTTCACCCAAATACACCAAAACTTATCTTTCTACCCCACCTTCAGACAAGCTAAACTAAGGTCACCTGATTAACAGAATGAAGTTCTCTGAGTTTAGCCTCTGCTAGATAGTTAGAGGCTATATACCAGTGATTCAGGGCCTAGCCTTCATCAGCCAAATGCCTGGGAGCATGTTGACCTCATTGTCAGGATGGTAAATGTCTGTAAGCAACAGGCATGCCCTTTAGTGGGAGCTGCTACTGGACTCCTTAGCCTTGATGAAGAGCAGCCATGCCCCATTGCTGAAGGCTCACTCTGACACCAGCAGACCTCACCCTGGGCAGCCTCTAAGCAATTCTTGGCTCTTTTCTTCTGTTAGTCTGTTTTCAATCATGAAGTAGGAGCAACAGCCATCGCCATGAGTAAGAGTCTTCAGATTCCAGAATGATTGAAGATTTGAGAGAAACCTAGGAGGATGAAATTGGTTAAGAAAATGTGTCCATCCTGTAATCCCATTAGAAATTTTTGCACAAAACCTTTTAAAAGAAAGACAGTAAGGATCACCTGAATGAAAACTACCATTTTGTATTTTGTGAAAGAAATTAACTTATTTGTTAAGAAAATTGACTGTCACAAACATCCCCAAATCTCAGAGATTCTGTACCATGCAAGTTCTTCTATCACTTGATCCGCTCTCCAGTATGAAGTGCAAGTGTGTCATGAAGTTGTGCTCCACACTGTCACGTTGGGCTTCAGGCACCGTCCAGCTCAGCACTGCGCCGTCTCCTGCAGTTGCTGGAGGGCTCTTCCAGAGCTCTTGCATCTGGCCTGCAGACAATGGAAAGTCATGTGCAGCAGGATCAATGCGTGAAAGTTCCAGAGACTGGACTTAGAAGCAGTTTCAACACTCACTCTGTTCAAGAAAGGCTGGACCTCATGACCTGCCAAAACCACCGAAGTGACTGGGACACACAGTTTAGACACATTCGCAGGAAGAAAATTAAGAAGTGGTTTTAGCTAGAGTTATCTTGAAAAATTCAGTGTGGAGTTATTATGATGGCAGTGGGGAGCTTGGTTGTCTTTTTTTCCTATACAATACACACACACACACACACACAAACACACACTTTTTAAGATGATTGAGAACCACAATCAATCTTGTTGGTCTCTGGAATATTGTCTTTCTCTTTTAGAGTTTTAATTTTGCGTGTTTATTTTCTCTCTGTCTCTCCTTTTTAAGCTGTAATTAGGTCAGCCATTCCATTGGTAGTGTGATTGCTGACCCATCAGTTCCTTTTCCACTCTTCAATCCAGAAGGGATGACTGACCCTTAGAATAACTAAAGTGAAATGTTCTCGGGCAGGCTGCAGCGTACCTGTGAAGAGAATTGACAGGTTTTCATACTTTAAAATTTGTAAAGCTTCAAACATGGAATTTCATTGCCACGTTTCTGGCTACAGCATAGTAGCTGTGCATTTTATTTCATGTTTTAATTTGATTATTTGAAGTTAAGCTTTTAAAAACAATTTTCTCTATTTTTTGCAAAAAAATAAATGAATAGAATAGACCTGTACTGTTTTTCCTTCCATATTTAATTGAATTTGATCCAGTCACATTGGGAACCCTAACTAGCAACCTCTGTGATTACTTGGGGAGTGAATCAGCAGAAGGAAGATCTTTCTCTCTTTATCTCCTTCTCTGTTAATCTGATTTTCAAATAAAAATAAAATACATCTTTTTAAAAAAATTTTTAGAAAGGAAAATATACTGCTATGAATGAAACTGTACAAGAATACAGATTTATACTAAAACAATAATCTTTTATCCATTTACAGATGCATAAAAAAACTTACAGTATTTATAACAATGGAGTGAGTATTCATTTAAGGATAACATAGAGGGAAGTCTTAATATATTAACACAATGAAAATGTTAAAAGCATACTGAGAAAAAGGATATATGAAATTTGAATTCTAGCGCAAGTAAAACTAAGAAGACATAAATCCAAATATGGACTCCTTCAGGGTTGCTAAGAGGAGAAATTGAATGGAAAGGGCACCAGAGACATGTTTGGGTTAATGCAAATATTTTGTATTTTCATAAGCATCATGATTACATGAGTGTGCACATTTATTAAAGCCTAACAAAAGTACACACTTAAAATCTGTGCAATCGTATGCACATTGTCAATTATAAATATAATTATGAGAATTTGAAAATAATGTTTCAGTATTCCACATGTGAGAATTGAAGGAAGACTGATGATGGTATTCAAATTCTAAAGGCAGAGAAATAATGGCTCAGGACATGGTTGCTGAATTGCAGAAATATGGAGGGTTGGAATCACATTACAAATACCTTGCGTACATAGGCAAATTGCTAAACTTTCCTAACCTCCTTTAGAATGGAGACGATAGTCTATCTACAAAGCAATTCTCAGTGTAATGCGTCACACATAGATACATTCAGTATGTTTAAATTGTAGCCATTATTATGAAAGATAGATTTTCATTGTCCTAATGCAGTTAGAAAAACTGGTATAATCAGGAAAATTTTAAGAATTAGATCCCCACAAACTACATTAGGCTGTAACATAAATAATGCAGACAATATTTGACAGCAAACGATTAAGTTAACCAGCAAATCCTATTTTAGTTATCCATTTCAAAGTGCTTTCTTTGCCACCAAGAAAAATTATTCACTTTAAAATATTTTTTATGTTTTTATAAAGAAAGAATACAGTGGACACCTCCCTCTTGGGTTGCTACGCCCACTGGTGAGCATGAGAATCAGGACTGGGGCAGGCATGGCTAGACAAAGAGTGGCATTCACCGGCACATATGTGGGCTTTGATAGTGGGGCTGGTTGGATTGAAGTAAGCTTCAATGCGCATTGACATATATAAGAGCTGAATGGGATGTTGGATGGATGAGACCAGCCTGATGTACATACTGGAAGGCATGGGAACCAGTGCAAGGGGCATGCCTGATAGGTGGTTTTGTGGGTTGCTCTGACTGGGCTGCAGCTCCCATTAGTTTGTATGGGGGCCGAGTATGTGGTTGGTAGGATCGGGCTGGGCTCCAACACACATTGTTTGTGTAGAAGCCAGGGCTGGAGGCAGAACTGACCCAGCAATTGCAACTACCAGCATATGCATAAGCTGATTAGGGCAAAGGACTGTGCCAGACCCTCTATTGGCAAACACACACAATAAGCAGGTCTGGGATAACCTCAGATGAAACCTCTTTGGGGATTACCCCAACTGAATTGCTGGACTCAGAACCCCAGGCATGAAGAGAGTTGCAGATTCCATGGTCTGACCGTGGAGTGCTTGAGTCAGAACTAGGCCTCCTCAGTGGCTCAGATGGAGCCGTGGACAGCATATCCTGGTGCACATGGAGGACATGGCAGTCCACTGGAGTCTGCAGAGGACACCTGGTACCACAACAGAGAACAGAACAAATTGATCAACTACCCTTGCCAAATGTTGGCAGTGATCTGGGCAAACAGAGACTCTAGGGTGGACTATGTCAACCAGTGGATTCTGGGGCGATTTTGTCATGATTGGAGTGGCGAGACTGGCAGTAATTCAGAACTGTTGAACTATCGAAACCTCTTGAGCAGGACCCTCAGAGCATGCCCCACATCGGGGACCCGGGGTGGTGTCAGGTAGCTGTCTTCCATCCCAGGGTGCAGAGGCGTTTGGGAGGCTGAATGTGGCTTCTCTGTCCCCTGCCCCCATTCCCTCATATACAGGAAGGGAAAAAAAGAGAATGTGGAAATGGTGATCTCACCCACCTTCCTGTAGCCCTCGACCCTTATCACCCTCATCAACTATCATCAAAAATAAATATAATTAACAAAAAAAGACATACATTGTTTGTTGTTTTCTCATAGTTTCATCCTGCAATGTTTCACATCCAATAGCCGCATAACAAACATATATAGTTTTCCAGTATGCATATGTGGATATAAGTATATGTGTGTATGAATATAACTTTGTTGTGAAAAATTCTATTTAACGGACCAGCTTAGGATGGCATATCAGACTATCGCTCTTCCTATAGCACCTACATTCCCATGTGGGTGCTGGTTCTAATCTTGGCTGCTGCACTTCCAATTCATTTCTCTGCTAATGGCCTGAGAGCTCTGCCATTAGAGCCTCAGTATGGAACACAGACATTTTACCCAAGATCTTAACCACCAGCCTAAATGCCTGCTCTGCTGTTCTCTGGTTGAATTTTTAAATAAGGAAAAGAGTTACTATAAACTTTACACAAATTTTCAACATAAGGTGTTTAAGTTAACTACCGTGAAATTGTATATAACACTGTACATGACACTATTATGTTGAATGCTTCCCTCGCACGTAATTATGGAAATTCTACATACAGCTCTGCAGTGCCTTTATTTTAAAAGCCACCTTTTTTTTTTTCTGTTTTGTTTTGTAACCTGCAACCTTACTGAATTGGTTTACTAAATCTAACAGCGTTTTGGTGGAATGTTTAGGTTTTTCCATGTACAGCATTATATAGACACTGATTTTTCAAAGGAAAGGGGGTTTGAGACATCACATGGTTTGTAAATTGGAGAGAGAAAGTGACAGAGAAAGAAGAGAGAGAATTGGATATCATGAGTTTTATTCTACAGAGCTAAGGGTTTCAGAGTGCAACAAATTGAATTCCTTTTCTTTTCCTATTTTGATTTTTGCACTTGTTTCCAAAGGGCCAGGTATAATCTAACTTTCTCTCTCTTTACAGTGGATGGCTGCATTCATAGAGCGGCTGGCCCCTGTTTGCTAGCTGAGTGCCGGACCCTGAATGGTTGTGAGACGGGCCATGCAAAAATCACATGCGGTTATGACCTGCCTGCCAAATGTGAGTCTAACTTTGGAACACTGTTTCTGAATCAGATGAGAAATCTTAACTTGTTTTTATTCCTCAAGTACATACAAAGGAAATGATAGTGATGACATTTAATTTAAATGAGCTTGCATATATAGCAATAAAATGTTTTCTAAATACACATGCATATGTATATTGTTTAACTGCAGGTAATGTTTGTTCAGGTCTTGAACGAAGAATGCCTGTGAAACAGGGAAATGAAAATATGGGCAAAATATACATTAGGGTGTTTAAGTGCTATGGAGTGATAAGCTTCTGGAAATGATGCCAATTTCTTATTTCTTGTTGAGATTTCTTGATTGTGGATGTGTGCAGAGCAGAGGAGATCAAAGTGATGTATGTGTTGGCAGCTGCCATGTAATGGCTGATTGGCAATTACGGCCAAGGCATCTGTCACATTCTGCTTTCAGGAAAAACCAGCGGAATGTGGTTGTCGGGGTGAGAATGTATTTGCTCTCTGAATGCAAAACGGTCAAAATTTTCATTATATTGGAATAGGGAGAAGTATTGCATCTGATTGACCCTGTTGCTTAGTCATTTAGCCAACTGGGCGGAGTGATGTGAAGTGAAAAACACTGAGAGAGAAGCTGGTTAAAAGCAGTTTTTGTTTCTTTTCTTCTTTCTTGCTTTTTTCTCCCCTCCCTTCCCTTCCTCTCTTGTACCATCCTCTCCCTCTCCTTCCTTCTTTCTTTTGAGTCACATTGCCTTCTGGAGTTAGAGATGGAGATAGTGTTATATTACAACACTAAGGTGTTATACATTAAGGTAACATATAGGTATTGTGCATTGAGGCAACGATTTGTTTAGTGTGCTATTCAGTTACCTCTTCTTATATTGCTTAAATCTGTGAATCATTTTTTATGTAAAAGTGAGGATGCCTTTTACAAGAGTGTCTCTGAAACAGAAAACAATCTATAGGATGCTGTCTGGATTCTGTGTGGACGTAATTTCCTGTGACTAAGTATAATTACAAAGCGTATTACATTTTAAGGGTTATTCATATTTAAACTTGGGGAATTTTAAATAGCAAGATATTAAAATAATATTTGTCTTCGTAAGCATAATGATAAATTGTGTGTTGCTCATAGTGAATTGGTATTGAGAATAGATTATCTGTAACTGCCTTTAATAGTTTTTTTTCTTTTTTTCGTGGTTAGTGTTTTATGCAAACAATCTCTTACTTGGAATATGTAATGTTGAGTACTTTTTGTTTTTGTACAGTGGTGCAGTGTTCAGTTGCTCTGCCCTAATTCACAGAATTAGTGCTGTAAATATTAAAGATGGTTCCCCTCTTCATATTATACAGTATTGTATTTATAAATATTGCTCCATTTTTTTTCTTTTTAACACCATGATACTTTTATAATATAGCTGACTCCGAGAACAAGTAAGTACTTGCTGATTTTCAAATTTGCATTGTAATTTAATCAGTAGATGCAGCTCCCTGTTGCTTCACTGTTTTTCTCTGATTTCTCACAACACAGCTAAAAACTTCTTCATCTCTGGGCATTTTGAACGGATTTGAATGTAGAATTCCTAAATGTTATCAACTAAAATAGAGCACAATGTGCCTGCTTCCATTGGCATTCCTGTTCAACTTTCCTTCAATTTCATTTATTTGAGAGTTATTGAACAATGTGTAATACTAGATGCTAAGGCCGAAAGATGAGTATGTCAGTCTTGTACTTTGCAAAATTCCCCTCACTGGATCCCATCTTTGAACTAAACCATGATTTTCATGGTATTCCTGCTGCAAGTGTCTGGTAGATCCAAGGTTCTAGACATGGGAAGTCATTGCATAAGACTTGGTACAGAATCCACGTGACCTGCAGCCTATAGGTTATGTTTAGAAAAAAATAATGTAAAATAGAAATTAACAGACAGCTGTGGCAGTGACACCTCATAAAAGTTGCAAAACATGGAATGTTTGTGGAAGGTCTAGGTATTTTTATGTATTTTAAAAGATTAGTGATTTATATTAAAATCGTGAAGGAAAGCAATATGAGAATACCTAGTAATAGCTTGCATTTCTGTGTCACTAGATAGTATTTCATAGTACTTTTGCATGCCCTTATATTTTAAATTATGTTTCGTAACAATTGTGTGTTTTTCTTTTTTTTCCCTGTTCCTAAAAGATATTTTTCTTTCTCATCAATTTGGTTCATCCATTTCAGAGTCATTAACAATTTACAGATGTGCTTTTGTAGTGAAGAAATGAAAAGGGAGCTCATTACACATTGTTTAGGTCATTTTCCCCCCTCCGTATTTAATAATTCCATGACAGTTTGACAGCAGAAACTAGCTCCCATCTCGCCTCTGAGACAGCGGGTTTATCATTATGGGGCTCTTAAAGCCAGTCATCGAGCCACAAGTGATGATATCTTCAGGCATCAGCAATTTGTTTGGGAAATGCTATTGTCTGTTACATGCAAACTTTTTTTTTAAAGTTTGGGCTTTTTTTTTTCCCCTAAATTGATCTATTCCTTAATGTTTGTATTAGAACTACTTCTGCTTACAATCTGTATTTTGTGGCTCCTCATGCTTGGTGAGACGCTAAGCTTTAGATACTTAGTTTATTCTGTAATGTTTGAATCTTTCAAATGATTTCCTTTGACACAAGAATATCTAGTCTTTGTTGTTTTCAGAAGAAATGGCTACCTCAAAAGAAAGGACTTAGGAAGTAGATGAAGAACTGTTTATTCATTGAATCCTCTATGTGGGGGTCTTCTATATTAGAAGTCTTTCTGATTATAAAAACATTTAGATTTCTATAAATGTTTCAAAGCATATCAGTATGTGGACATTGCTATCTATGTTTTCATCATGCCACCATATGGTCGGCTTCAGGCAAACAACATGTCTATTCACGTCACAGTTATAGGTCAATCATGTTTCTAAGTATGTGCTGAATTAAAATGAATGAATGCAGATTAGATGAATGTATTATTTTGGTACATTTTCACTGTTGTCTCTATTTATAAACCTTTTTAATCCTGCGATCTATTCTGCGCCATCACAGTGATTAACATGCCTAAGTAGGTGTCTTTGCAGTTGTCTATAAGGATGTCCATTATGTGACCTAACCTTTCTGACATCATCTCCTATTCTTTTGCAGTGACATTCTTTCTGTCCAGAATTCTATTTTTTTAGAATTCATAGTTACCTTATGCAGTATGGTCAAATGTAATTTTAGGTGTCACTATGAAATAATGTTCACAATCCCTTTTTTTTCTGTAGTTATACTCAGTTGCCTGTTGGTTTAAAACTTCAAATACACACCGTCATTTATATTTATCTCTTTGCTTATTATTATATCTGTGAGAATAAGGGAAAAGACTATTCTTTGCACCTTTTTTTGATCATTGCTGTATCCATACAGCTTATAGAAATGACTAATTCAGAGGTCTTACAAGATCATGTTAAGTTAATGAATAATATGTAACTCAGCTCATCTCAAAGGCTTGCCATGGGATTGTCCTGAATCACAGACTTGCTCACGTTATCTTTGGCTTTCCGTAACTTACCGTCATATCATGAACTTCTCACAACCTTTCTAACAATATGAACTCTTCCTAATGGATGTGTGTGCATGAAGTCTGGTGCTGCATAGAAAGCTCTTTCTTTGCTTCCAGATTCAATTCATACATCACCCCTGCTATGAACACAAGTCTTCTATTATCATTTCAGCTAAAAGTGACTTCGTTTTTCTTTCAACTCCAAAGACTGCATTATAACTCACTGAGAGCACTTTATGCTTGCTACATTTTATTGTCATCTATGTGAACTTTCTACCTGTCTAACAGGGTGCCCTATTTATAATTAATATTCAAGAAATATCTTTCAAATGAGGTAATTATTAAAAGTAGCAAGCTGGTTGGTTTTGCTGGTGGGTGGGGAAGTAAAATAAAAGTTATGCTAATATTCCTAAAATGACAAAATGAGTGTCAATTATCCACTGTATTTTTAACATCGGATTTTAACATATATTTAGTTCCAAAGTCTCCTTTCTAAGAGCTTTACCGTCAATGGAACTGCTCAAGAGGAAAAGATAAAAATAAAGAGACTGTATTATTTGCTGATTCTCAGCATAGCTCAAATGTCTGTTGTTTACAATACTGCATTTCTAAAATTTAGGCATGAATAATCTTAAGGTAAATGACAAAATACTAAACTAAAAATTGTAGGGGCTGTTTCTATTATTCCTTCTATTTCATCTTGGATTGCAACAAAGGCTGATACAAGCATGCAACTCATGGTGATTTTGTTTTGTTTGTTTTTGTTTTTGTTTTTGTTTGTTGTAACCATTTAAAGGAAAACTGTAGGGAGAAGGACCACAGCATGATGTGTTTGAACTACTGGTATGAATCAAATGCCTTATTCTCTTCCCAGGTGCAATCATAATCAGATGATAACAGTTTTAAAGGTAATTGTTGATAATAATCAATAATGTCTTTATTCACCCAAGAACCATTCACCCAAGAAAACTTGTGAAATTCATATGAGAAAGTGACATGCAAACAGTGATATTTTTCTTCATCGCAAAGAAAAGTGGTGATGTGGAGAGGCTGAGTCTGTTGCTCCCATGACCTAACTGAGTCAGTCATGAGCTGGTGGGGTGTCCCTTTTACAGGAGTTGACGTCTGTGTTACCTGCTTTTGCAAATGGAGTCATGTCCATTTGTTTCCATATTACCTGTGGCTACTTTCATGTGACAGAGTTGCTACAAGTGTTATATGGACATAAGACATGAAATATTTACTATCTAACCTTTTACAAAATACGTTGTCAACCTGGATCTGCAGCTGAGCCCACTATCTATAAAGGAGGCAGGTGAGACTTGGTGAGGTTAATTTTTTTATCAAACTTTATTAGCTGTATGTGATTTATTGAAATCATACTTGACAAAGGTAGAACTGTAGTACCTGCTATCTCCTGGGACTCTTGTTTCAGTTGTCACAAGAGAAAATTGCCTCAGAAGGATGAACTGAAACCTTGAGAACATTTAAAACAATGATATTATTATGGGAAAAAATATAAAAATAGTAATTACTCTCAAGAGTTCCAGAACCAGGAAGCCAGTTCATTTAGTTTCTCGATGGAGGTTAGCTTAAAACCACTGGAGTGTAGGCAGTAAATCTTTATTCTTTGCTTCCTCCAGTGGGGCTAGCTAATGTGCTGAAAGGAAACCTGCAGTCCAGAGGAGATGCAATTTCCAAGACAGGTAGTTGAGAAGATGTTTATGAATCTGTCCTTTGCAACGCGTGACCTGATTTTGGCCATCATGGGTTCTCACAGCAGGTGTCTGATTGGGCAAGTGGTGGAGTGGACATACTGCTCAAGATGTGACTCTGCCAGGCTCTGCTGGAGCCCAGAGGGCCCTCAGAAACTTCTTCTGTAACTAAGTGATGTATCACTTGAAGACAAAAATGGCCTCTGAAGGACATAAAATCATCTTTCTTCCTAAAAAGGACAGTGACATTTGTTCCTCCTAATTTACCTCCCATTGACTCATTTATTTCTTGATGTTTTAGGAACTTAGTTTATATTTAAAACTATTTCTCCATAAATACCACCTTTTTCATTTATATTGTAGTTACATATGTTTTACAAACTGAATGATCCTCATGTTGAAAGTGGAAGTTAGAGGGGGTAGAGAGATTTTAAAAGACAGAACAGTAAGTCTCACCAAGTGGTCCTCAATCTGGTAGCTACAGCAGAAGAACCTGAAAATTTGTTAAAGATGCAACTTCTTGTGCCCCATCTCCAAAGATGCAAATTCCCATGCCCCATACCCCAGAACCATTGAATTGCATTCTATGGCTTATTAAGCCCTCCATGAACTCTACTGACCCGGTAAGGGGTGAGGACTTCTACTCTAGAAAGTAGTGGAATCTCGAGTAGCATCTTTGTCTTTGGATTCCTCGTCTGTGCCCTTTTGGGCTGCACGACACAAGCATCTTTGTGGGTCACAGGTTAGGACTTCTTGGGAGAGAATTTGGACATAAGCTTCTTTTCCTCTGTAACAATCTCACAGATAATGGATTCATTGTGTGGTTGGTTGTTTATGGCCTAACTTCTCAAAGAGAATAACATTTCAAGGAGGCTGGGAGTCTCGCTTGCCTGTTTCACCCCCGGGATGCTTAGCATCCCATAGAGTACTCTGCTCAGCATTGGCTCTTGCTGTGCCTTTACACGAAGCATCTTTTTTTTCTCTTCTTCTCCTTTGTCATTAGATGTCAGTGTAGGAAGCCAACCAAGAAATTACTCAACATAGAACATGTAATTTCAAAGAACTTCAGAGCTTGTGCCACTGCTGCATTCAATATCTCTGTTATCCCATTAATAAATATGCTTCTTGTTCCAAGATCTGAGCACAGGAAAAAAGTCTGGGGGCAAAATTTGGTTAATTTATCCACATACCATCATAGCATTTTATCTTATTTTGCTTGATTTTTTAAAAACTCCATCATAATAGCATAGATTTCTTCCACAGATGGTTTTAAAGTTACTAGACAAGGCTAACTTTAAAAAGTGTCTTAAAAAGACAGCTAGTTTGAAAACAAAGAGTACGAGGGCGCATCAAAAAGCTTGCAGGAAAAAAATGAAATTAAAAGATGTTTATTTCAAAGTTCCACATGAAGTTCTTTTTTTAAAAATAGTATTTTCCACGTGTTTTTACATGGAAATTATATTTTCATAATTCTGTCCATGGACTTCTCAAAGCCCTCAGATTTCAGTTGTCCTTTTATTGAGCATGGTTGTGCTTTGCTTGCATTGCTTTCAGAAGACACTGTACCTTCTTTTCCCTATGTGATCAATAGGAAATCACAGTGTAAATCAATTCTGAGTAATAATGTAAATAGGTTCTTGAAGGCAGTTCCTGCTGTGAAATAAGTAGTTAGCAGTGACACTGACATTAACCGCAGTGGGAGTCATCAGCCTTTGGATGTTTTTAATCAGAGTTATCAGCCAAGATTCAAAAGAGAGCCACTGTTGTTCAGGATTTGAAAAATGAATATTTGAAGGTGTTCTCATAAATTAAAGCGATCAGAATGGCTTTGAGTAATTTAGGATTCTTTGAGGTCAGGTTCAAGCAAACAGGAAAGGTTAATCTCAGAGCTATAGCAGCTAATGCACAGAGAGAGCAGAATACATTTATTGAAATAAATGGTGCGTGCTGAGTTTACTGAAGATTTATGGCCTTGTGCTAAGATGTCCCTCAAGCTGTTTACCAGCATACATGATTTTATTAAAAAATGGACAGCACACAGCAATTAGTAAATGTTTCAGTTATCCTCACAATTAATCACTAATCCCAAAGATTAAATACTAGACCTCTTTATGGCTTCATTAGAGGTATTATACAACTGAAAATATTGATGGAACCCAGCTCTGTGCAATGGGAGAGAAGATTGATTCTGTGTCAAGAACACTGAATATCAATGTATGACATGAGACATGAAGAGTCTTCTACACTCAGGATATTCTAGTTGTTCGGTGGAGTCCTTCAGCGTCTGAGTCTGAGCATCTTCTGCCCTGTCCGGGAGCAGAGAAAGGGGTAATATTCCTCCACTATATAGTGGAGTATACTCAAACTCATCTGTTGGAACTTTATGGCATCAAAGAGACACGTGGTTTTATTATTATTACTGGTTCAACCTGTGTTTATTGTGTGCTTACTCTGAACGATCATGCCCTTCTAGAATGTGAAATAACACAGAGAGAGCCATTGTCCTTATTCTCTTATGTCTTAGCTTCCAGCAAAGAGAGGCAATTAGGACCACATTTACAAAAAATCAAAGTATCTGAGACATGGGTAAAGACTGTGAGAAAGATAAAGCATGGAGAGAGAACAGAGAGTAAAGGTAGAGGACCATTTTTCCTGCAGTGGTCCAGAAAGGCTCGCCTTGGGATATATGAGCTGAGAGCCATTCTTCTATCCAAAACAAAACCACTACACCTAGAGTCAAAGCCCATTAGCACTGGGCTAAAAATTACCCCCATTGTGTGCAACATTGAGAGTCCGTGAATTTTCACCATTCAACCCACTACACACTGTCTTCTGACGGAAGCTTTTTACATGTCATGAGGCAGCTGTCAGCAAGCGTGAGCCAGTCATCATGTGGTCACGCATCTCAGAAGTCCTTTGGGTCAGGAACTGAGACCCAACTGCCACAATGTCAGTGAAGTCAGTCCGATGGCACATAAGTGAGTTTGCCTCATCAGCTCGTTCTTGGTGAAGGTCTCAGATATCTGTAGCCGTGACTTATGGCTTGACTGCAACTTCATGGAGGAGGTGGGGCCAGAATCATGCAGCTACGCCAGTCCCAAATTGCAAACCTGTAGAAATCCTGAGATAACAAGTGGCTGGTGTGTATCACGTTTTCTCAGTGCATGATCTGCTGCGCTGAAGGAGAGGTGTAAAATGGAAGGTTACAGCAAATAGGATATGGGAGAATTTTACGCCTAACCAGTGATTCTAAGTTCAAGATATTCCACCACATTCCTTCACTATGCCTTGTCATCGGCAGCATGCTAGATGGGACAAACCATTATGAATGGAAACTTCCTAGAGTTAGGTAGGTGGATAAGAATCCAAGAGCACCACTTCTGTTTAGTAAAACAAAGAAAATCAGAAACCATTAAGAGGAAAGGAACACCTAACTGAAGCACAGAACTGGGTGTTACTGTTTACCTACTACCTTCTACTTGTGAAGTGCTTTTTAATCATGACACTTGCAGTCCACATGTTTTTTATAGATAGGAATTGTTGTTTTCATTTGTGTCAGGGGAGAATATGAATTAACTCAGCTTCTCTCCTGTGGTAATGCAGTGTGCTAAGTGAAGTGGAGGTAATTTCCTATTTACATCTATAGCAGAGCCGTTCAAACTCTGTTTGCTGTACTAGGGAGTGTGTTTCACATTAGTTCTTTCATTTTTCGGAGCTACCTGGAGTTTACCCCCATCACCCACCATGTAATCATATGCTATTTGTGAAATCCCTGTAATTTCCTAAGGCCTTAGGAAGCTTTCCTCTTCCTACCTGTGACATTTTGAGGGAAGATTTATTCTCTCCCTGCATTTATTCTGCTTAGTGAAGATTGTCAGAGATAATTTTAGCTGTATTTTTTATAAATTTGCTTCAAATGGTATCTGTATTGCACTGAGTCCATTTACCCATCTGAAGGTCTGTGGACCACAAGTCCCTATTTTAGAAATCCCTTTCTGGCATAGATACTTAGTTTTTATTTTCTTGTATCATGACACATGATGCCTTTCCCTGCATGTCCAGGAGATTTTGTTCCTGCTTTAATGTAACTTTTGTACTTGGTGCAGTGTGTCTTAGGAGTGTGCATGTCATCTTTCACGTATTCTGATCTCAGCATGCCAAATACATACTCCCTCTGCATGGTAATATGTTTTGTGAATATGAAATTCAGCAACTTTGTTCAGTTTGTGGAACCATTTGAGAAAGCAGTGTGGGGAAGTTAGAATTTGGGAGTGAGTTGATGGGCTGTGGGGCTCTGTGTGTTCCTGGAGGAAATCTACGGAATGTATCCTGAAGAGGCAGGAAGCAGAAACGCTACCTGCTCTGCTGGGCGGCCTGACGAGACTGCGCTTCCAGTCTAGGACGTCCTAGTTAAAGTTGGAAGATTATTAAGTTACCTTGGCTTCTTCCTCTCAGTAACACTCACTGTCTGAGAGATGGGTGAATGAAACTAGTGATGAAATACTGAGAAACTCCACATGAAGATGTGTCCCTTAATACTGATCAGGTTTCTGTTTGCAATATTGTAGAGTTAGGAGATCCTTCCATGTAGCTATGTGCAAAAGAGGAGGCAACATTTAGGGAACCATGCTTCAACTAACAGTCAATACTGAAAACCTTTCCTTAAATCCTCTGCTATCTTACAATAGCAGTCTTTCATGGGCAGCAAACCCTTTACCTTAAACAGGTTAATATCATAATCCAAGCAATATCCTGTTGTTTATATCCATTTTGAGATTAACCATCACCTATCCTGCTTTTTCTTCTGTCTCATTCTCATTTTTTATTCTACCATTTCATTAATACATTAGGTATCAGTGTTTTAATACCCTATGGGAGGCCTTTGCGCTTTGTTCCGGCACCTAGGAAGTAGATTTGTGTGGGCCTGGGGGTGTGGGCTTCCAGGGGACCTGGGGGATGGTGCTGTTGGGAGCTTGCAGGGAGCTGGGGGCTTGCACCAAGGCAGCTAGAACAAGACTGGGGATTTCCCCACGTGCTTGGCAGGGCAGAGGGAGCGGGGACAAAATGAGGGAAGGAGAACACCAGGTTAGCATCTGGCCTGGTGTGCTGGTAGACCATATTTGGAGAATTGTGAATGGGCCTGAATCTTGGGTGGGCAGAGGGGCAAGGTCCCAGGCCAGCACACATGCCAGGAGCTTAGGACCCTAGTGGGTGGGCAAAGCTCCAGGCCAGCACAGCACCCCACTGGGAGATTGGGCTTTAGAATACTGGGCTGGGGAACACATGTGCTCCAGGGCACAGATTGTGGATTGCTCAAGGAAGTGGGTGAGGGGATGTGCAGGAGGGAGGACCATTGAGGGAGTTTGTTGTGGGTGAGGAATCACTTCTGAGGGACTTCTGCCAACAAGGCCACTGTACTTGCTTGTAAGAGAAGGGTGCTGAGACCAAGTAATGTAACGGTGGGAAGCTAGAGGGTCTTTCTGGGTCAGACTGATGCACAAGCCCAAGTGTGGACATGAGCTGGGCTAATTAGCATGGACCACTGTTGACCACCACCCACTGACACACACCAAAGTTAGTATGAAACAAAGCACAAAGGATGAGACTTAAAGAACTTCAGTGACCAGAAAACTGTCCTCAGCTGGCCAACTAAAATGTACTCACTTGATAGTGAAGTCCTTCCCCCATGGAGGTGGAGTAGATGGTGAAACCTGATTCCCAAGCTCAGGTTATTTTTTTTTTAAATCAAATTTCATTAAAATCAATAACTTGATGACATTCGCTGTGATGCTTTTTACTGAATGGGATGCTGCCTGCTGTGTTCTCAGCTCTCCTGTAAACCTGTTGACTGAGGAGATTTTGGTTTGTGTATCCTTTGGGTTCAAACCGCTCAGACTTTATGGAGAAGAATAAAGCTTACAACTTGTTCTTCACAAATAGGATGCATGGGACTATGCAGCAGAGATCTGTTTACTGTTTTGCATCAGAGGAAGCTGGGCCAGTGATTTGAGCATATTAATTTGACCAAGAGGATTTGTTTTTATTATAAGGAAAACAATTCATTTTACAAGTTGAATTGTATATGCACAGACATATTTATAAGCATATATCCTAGTACTATGTATTCCTACAACTACCTGAAACCTAATTTGTTTTGCACAAATACCTACTCTCACCACAAAAATCTTAAACCTGAAAGTTAGGGTTACCTTTATATTAAAATAACAGTATGAGCAGTCTTGGGGAGATGAGCTTTAACTATAATATGTTTATGTGTGTGTGTGGGGGGGGTTCATATCCATACACTACAGAACATGGAACATCCACTTTTAGCATCCTTCATCCATGTAAGGGTCCACGTGCTGTATTTATTATGTGTCAGTGCATTACATTTTATGATATTATAAGCAAGGTTTCATAGAACTGTTTGAAAAAATTGAATAATAGACCTTCTATATTGTAATTAAATGTCTGGCATAAGATACAACAAAAGTCCCATGTGTGAAGCCGAGTGTCATTCAACTATTCAATTATGCTTGGCCATAGATGAGTAAACTTGTTCATTTATAGTGAAACCATTTATGTGTGTGCATGTGTGTAGTAAGAGAGAAATGGATGTGCAGTTAACCAAATATTCGTTTGTGACTTTGAGGGAAAAAGTGACTGATCAATACTGTGTGTGCTTATTTTATGTTGGTCTATCTACCTGATGTACAAAACCCATTTAAGTGGGAGAACTGGATTTCTTTATCAGTAGTAAAATGTTACTTCCCTTTGTGAATGCTGGTACTTATTGATGCATATTGACTTGGGACTCTGACACAGCCACAATCAGAGCATGCCTTTGGATTTTAAAACAGAAGCTGATGCTACAGGCCCTGGAGGAGTGAGCCGGCACACCCGGACCGTCTCTGCTTCTCCCTTTTCGAAAATTGAAAAAAAAAAAAAAAGGCCTAAATTCTGTGCTCAAATTCTACTTGCAAACCTCAGAGTTGTCTTTCCACTGAATGAAAATGGCTTATGTTCTGTGGTAAAAAGCTAGGATTTCCCATGCATATATTTTTTTGAATGACAGCTTTGCAGAATGATGGAAGGACATGGGCCCAGTGTGGTAGCCTAGTGGCTAAATCCTCACCTTGCATGCACCGGGATCCCATATGAGCTCCGGTTCTAATCCCGGTGGCCCTGCATCCCATCCAGCTCCCTGCTTGTGGCCTGGAAAAGCTGTCAAGGACAGCCCAAGGCCTTGGGACCTTGCACCTGTGTGGGAGACCTGGAAGAAACTCCTGGCTCCTGGCTTTGGATGGCTCAGCTTTGGCCATTGTGGCCACTTGGGGAGTGAATCAGAAGACAGAAGATCTTTCTCTCTGTTTCTCCTCCTCTCTGTATATCTGACTTTTCAATAAAATAAATAAATAAATAAATAAATAAATAAATAAATAAATCTATCTTTAAAAAGGAAAAGAATGATGTAAGGACATGAAGGAGAGAGGCTATGCTTACACATTTGAGGCGTGAGGATGAGAGGTGAGACAAGAGGGGTGGTTAGCAGCCCACAGCTTTGGGGCTCCAATCGTTGTTAACTCGTGCTTAACCAATTTGAACAGTATTCTTTCTGTTATTATCTTCTTTATAAACATTACCTTTAAGCATTCCCAATGAAAACCCTCAGCTTCCTTTTCAATGTTAAAATGAAGAATTTGCTCTCATTCCTTGCCACCTTAAAAAGCCAGACGCCTCACTGCCCTGATTTTCACTTTCCATTGCAGCTCCCAGTGTAAAGTGCTCTTAAGGGCTGCACACTTGGGTTGCGTGGGGGGCCCACCTGTCCCAGGCACTAAGGAGCAGTGAGCTGCTTGGCTACCTCCTGTAAAAGGAATGCCTTCAGACTCAGCCTGTTCATTTTTACTTTCAACTGAAGCGTATGACCAAATCATAAATAAGCAAATATGACAGTAAGGAAGACCTTCTCTCTGGCCTTTTCAGCAAGACAGCAGTCCAAAGGAGCACCAAGGAATTCACTTCCTTATGACATTATTTTAGCAGTTTTCTAGGCCATGTGTCATGTGAAATTAATATTAATAGTTATTAATATCAGTAATCAATGATGCTTACTATGCTATGGTAAATGATGCTGATAATTTCTGAATAAGTGCAAAGTTTAATATTTCAAACAAAGTTTTCAAAAGACATAGAAGCAGTATTGCATGAATTTTAGAAATTCTTCTAGCTGGAAAGTTGGTGAAAACTTGCGAAACATTTTATTAAAATATCTGTAGAATAGTAAAAGTAACAGCAAATAATTTATAGGGATTTCCTAAGGGCTAAAGAAGATCACATGCAAAACTTAGCCAAAACCAAACAAACAAACAAAAAAGAAAAAAAAGTAAACGCTTAGCAAAATACTTGAAAATTGGAAAACATCATGAATACTAGTTTGTGCTGTCATTCCAAGGCTTTCATGTTCGTTTTAAGGGTTAATCTTCCTGGCTGGCTTTTTTGAGAGAACTTCCAAAAATATGTAGAAAATAGAATGAGAGAGGAAAAATAGAAATTGTAAACTTTATTCCTCAACAGAAATCCCATCAAATTCAAATCACATTCATAGATCGTGATGTCAGCTACTTAGTCCATCACTGAAAAATGGAAATTTAAGCATGTCAGTACAGTTTTGGTTTGCTTGTTTTTCCATCACATTTATTTTTTAAGATTTATTTATTTGTATTAGAATGATAGATCATATTTATGAAGAGAAGGCGAGGCAGTGAGAAAGATATTCTGTCCACTGGTTTGCTCCCCAAATTGTCACAAGAGCCAAAGTTGAACCAATCTGACACCAGGAGTCAGGCGCTTCTTCCTGGTCTGCCATGCAGGTGCAAGGTCCCAAGGCCTTGGGCTGTCCTTGGCTGCTTTCCCAGTCCACAAGCAGGGAGCTGGATGGGATGGGAGCAGCCAGGATATGAACCTGCATCAATTTGGATCCCAGAATGTGCAAGGCAAGGATTTAGCTTCTGAGCCACTCCAGGCCCTCCCTTACATTATTAACTTCAGAAAAGTGGGTGTCCTTCAAAAGTGTTTTGAGATTAGGAAACAGCAACAAGAACAGCAAAACCAACTTAATTATTTCCCAACAAAAGTCTGAGAAAGTTGCACTTGTTTAATGAGAGGAATGAGCGGGAAAGTGTTGTCTTGGAGAAAAGGTCTCAGTTGAAGATTACTTGGTGTTTTCCTGCTAAAGCCTGGGTTATGTTTCTCAAAACGCTCTCCTATTAATCAGATAGAATCAGTCTTTGGCCCTCCAGAGGGAATACAAGCAAAATATTTGGAGAGACACACTCCCCCAAATTATACCATGGCCTCTGCTCTGGTTGTGGCCACTTTTTTTTTTCTGCACCCATTCCTGGTGTCGCTTCTTGGTTGTGCTCTGTTGAGGATCATGCAGGTGGAGCCAGATCTCATCTGCTGTCAGAATTCTGAGACAAAATGCTTCAAGACTCTATCCAAGTTGTGGAACATTCCCATTGGCAACTCTGCTCTGGACTACGGATGTTCAGAATACAAGGGTTTTGGCAACCATTGAGCAGAAGCTTTGCTCCGTTCTAATTTCTCAGTCAGAGTTGTGTAAGCTGAGCACATGGAAGTGCCTGTGGTGTTGACGGCTGTTGCTGCTGTATGTCATCAGTTCTCTTTGAGTATGACAAAAACAAGACTCATTTTTTTCCCTTACAAATGGATGGAGATGGACCGCTGCTGTGGGCTTTATCTTCAATATTGCTTTGCACATTCTGAAGATGAATTATACATTTGTGAACTGCTGATTTATGTGGAGCTTTGTTCTCCTGGAGTTTTTATAAAGCATCAGTGACTTCACCATTTTTCCACCCAAGCTTCCCTGTAAATTTGATGTATTGTTCTTGCTTCAGGTTTAGAAGAATCTATGTTGCTTTTGTAGGGACTCTTTTAAAACAGCTAGCTTTTCTTAGAGTACTCAAACTAGCTTCTCTTCAGCCTTATTATAACAGGTTATTATGACTTTGTGTTGATGAAAAAAATGTTTGAAATCCATGTGTAGTTTTTTCCTAATTTACACTTTATATGAGCATTCCTTATTTCTTTAATACATTACACCACTTTATTTTTGTTCTTATCATGATTTTTAATAGATTCATATATTTTAAATGCAATTCTACGAACATTATAATATTTCTTTCCTCCATCCTTTCCACTCCTACAATGTGTACACTTCTAAGGATGATGAAACATTTCTATAAAGGCTAGGATGATAATTTTGCTTAGCTTTGCTGGTCATATAGTTTCTCTTCTATCAGTGTTTTCATTTTAGCATGAAAACCTTCAAAAGCAATATAACTGAATGGGTGTGTCTGTGTTACAATAAAACTTGTTTGCAGCAACATATTTTTGCTTCCTAATATGATACTAGTCTCCATTATACAGTTCATCTATGAGAATATGTGTATGTATACACACATATGTATATGTTCACATATATACACACGCATACATATATACATATATACTCATTTGCTTATATATACACATATATACATAGATATTAATTTGCTTACCTGTTTCTATACTATACTATGCATTTATTACTGCATTGTATCTTCACATGTGGATATGATAGTCTCTATTACACAGTTACTATACATCCCTTATGTGGAGAGCCACAAAACAAAATCAACAACAGGAAGAAAAATAGAAAATTTACAACAACATGAAGTTAAATAACTTGTTACTGAATGATCAGTGTATCACTGAATAAATGAAAAGAAAACCAAAAAAACTTCTTGAAGAAAATGATGCTGCTATATGACCTGTGCATCACTGAAGAAATTAATAAGGAAATAAATCTTTTGTGAAGAAGTGAAAATAAAAAACAAAAATATCAAAACCCATGACATGTAACCAAGACAGAATTGAGATGCATGCTTATAATATCAGATATAGAGATATCTCAAATAAATGATCTAATAATGTATCTCAAGGACTTATTGTAAAGAAAAAATGAACAGAAAGCAAGAAATGATAAAAAAATTGCAGCAAAAATGAATGGAATTGAAACCAAAAAACTACAAATTGCAGTAACAAAGAGTTGTATACTTTACTCCTCTATAAAAGACTCCCAATGATAGATTCAAATTTATCTTCACAGTATGATACTAGATTTTCTACTTTTTCCTGTACATATAATGGCATTATACACTTAAATAGCAGAAAGTTAAACCTGTAACTGTTGCTAAAGGACTATACTACTGCAACAAATTGGGGAGAAACGGCGGGAAAATAGTGAGGAAAGAAGGGGAGGTGGTGGGATAAATCCCTGTAGCTACAAAACTGTATCATGGAAAATGATAATAAAAAAGAAATAGATGCCCTACAGGCCATTTTTAAAAAGAGTGTTAAAAAATCAAGCATTGTTTGCAAAAAATAAGGACAAGTGACTTTTGACTTGGATATTAGAGTTGACAACTTTTTACTTGTTGTCATAAACAAGAGCATATGAACAAATTGATTATGATTTTATCTTTGATCCCAGTGCTAATTTATGTTATATGTTGAGTGGATATCTGTCTAGCTGTCTCGCTTGCTTACATTCTTGCTCCAATATATTTATTTTATTGCACAGACATCTTTCTATCTATCCAACCAATGATCTATTAAGGGTGCTTCCATCTGTTGGTTCACTGCCCAAATACCCACAACAGATATAGCGGGGATAGGCTAATGCCAAGAGCTCTGTCTGGACTCCCACAAGGGTCGCATGAACCACCTGCCAAGTGCTTCAGTAAGAAACTGCATGAGCAGTGCAGAGCAGCTGGGTCTCCAACTGGCTCTTCCAAGTAGTTATGTCAACATCTCAAAGGGGATGCTCCACCTGCTCCACATCCAACACTATAAATTCAGCTGAGGACATTTCTGTACTTATAATACTTATTTCCTATCTAATGATCTCCTGCAATTTCAAAGATAAGGCTTAGTTGTGTTTTTCATTAGGATATGTGATTGATGTGTGTGGTCTCTTTTGTTTTACTTCAACTTTCAGTATGGAGACATACTTCTGGACAGTATACATGTTGAACATGACTTAAATGGGCAAAAGCCTATGCCTGGGTCATTCTTTATGCTACTCTCTTTCGTTTCTCAATACAAAAAGTACAATTTTTTTTCTCACTCAAAAAGGTATTCCCGGATTCTGAATCTTTAAGGGAAACGGCTAATTTGGGGAGTGGGTCATAAGCCAATACCCTAAAATTTTAGTTGTAAATGACATCTCTGGGGAAAAGCATGAAGTCTGAGACGTTAACATAATTATTTACACATGCTACCGGGATATATAACCAAACACAACATTCTTATGTCCACTCACACATAAAAAGGGTGTTTGCAGAGCTGGGGCAATAGACTAGCGGGTAAAATCCTCACCTTGCATGCGCCGGGATCCCACATGGGTGCTGATTCTAATCCTGGCAGCCCTGATTGCCATCCAGCTCCCTGCTTGTGGCCTGGGAAAGCAGTTGAGGACGGCCCAAAGCCTTAGGACCCTGCTCCCTCGTGGGAGACCTGGAAGAAGCTCCTGGCTCCTGGCTTTGGATCAGCTCAGCTCCAGCCATTGCAATCACTTGAGGAGTGAATCAATAAATGAAAGATCTTCCTCTCTGTCTCTCCTCCTCTCTGTATATCTGACTTTCCAATAAAAAAAAATCTTAAAATTTTTAAATGGTATTTGTGTATCAAAAAGTAGACGCATGCACTGCTCTCAGATTTACTCTTCAGATTGCTTTGGATTTTTCTAACCAATGTGTGTTCTGATCCAAGAACTATGTATTTAGATTCAAATTTAGTAATTATCATTAATTTCTCTTTCTATCACAAATGAGAAGTTATACATATATATGTATATGCATGTTCACATTAAAGTGCTGTTAATGAAGAGTAAACTGGCTATAGTAAGAGATGACAGTTGATCATTGCATGCCAAAGTAGCCACACAACTGTAAACTTTGAGATAGTCATCAAAGTTTAACTTACATACATCATGTTCTATTTATGTGAAAAATAATTGTTGCTGTCTTGTCAGATTTTGTTGCTCTCAACTCATTCTAACAATTAGAACGTGTGACTCTTAGTTTATAAAACTGAGTTTTCTAGAAAATACACTCATGCCTAACACCTCTTTTTCTGATGTTGATTAAAATGTGCAGTTTCCATATGTACATCAATATGTTACAGTCTAACATTCATATACTAAGTAAGAATATTAATTTTGTGTTTTCAAACATTTCCTAATTAATCAGCTGAATTTATTTCTGTCCATGAAAAGCAGAAATAGCTCTGTACTCAACTGAGTATCATTGGATCTAATATTAAAAAGACAATCTAGGACAAATCTAGGAACAGCAACTGTCAGAAGATAATTCATAACTTGGGACAGGAAACTACCTTGAATAGCTCTGAGAATGAGGACGTAAATAAAGAAGATCTTGAGTTGCCAAACCAGTCACTTCAGTTATATTTACTTGACAAGAACGGGTATAACAATCAATAGGAAAACACAGTGTGTACTTAGGGCAGATGATAAAGTGGGGCCTGTCTGAATGTGGACTCTTATTTTATCTTCTCATGCTTGGTCTGATGACAGACCACAAATATTCAGTAAGAGCCTTTAACTGAATTTCCAAAAGGTGATGTGTAAGGCTTTAAAGGGCATTAAAAAAAATCCAAATTCATACTAAGACTATAGAGTACATATTTAACTTCCCATGTCTCATATAGTAGGGAAGAAAGTCAAGAATAGGGCTTATTGCATGCAGGATTTCTGAAATACACATTACTTCCTGCAACTACTCATAGGAAAAAAAGAAAACTTCAAGTTTCAGATTTTTTATGTGTTGTTGACTGAGCCTCTGTTTGGAGAAAATTAAAGTTAAGGTATCATTTATCATGATTCAGAAATTCAAGGTTTACTTGGCTTACTCAATTAGTCCCTCATTCTATCTCCTTTCTGTATTCCTCCTTATGGCCGTTTTGTGTTCTGTTGTTTTGCTCACATGACATAATTTATTGCAAATTTATATTGTTTGGTTTCATGTTTAGCTTTCTTTATCCACTTACTCCTTAATTCTTATTGCCAATATCTTAAAATCTTTCTGATCAGACAAATGCAGTTGAGAAGTCAATGTTCTCCTAATTGAAATCTGCTTTTTACTGCCACACCTAGGTGTGCTCTAATTTCTAAATAGAGAGCCCTCAAGGATTTCTCTCCGCTATGATACCATTCTCACTGCAGCTCAGCTTCTGCTGCTGGCCTCAGGGGATTCTTACCAGCATCTCCCATCTTTCCCCTAAGTGGATTGGTGTTAAAATTAAGAGAGAGCAGGACCTGGCACTGTGGCCTAGCAGCTAAAGTCCTCGCCTTGAACATTCCGGGATCCCATATGGGCGCTGGTTCTAATCCCGGCAGCTCCACTTCCCATCCAGGTCCCTGCTTGTGGCCTGGGAAAGCAGTCGAGGACAGCCCAAAGCCTTGGGACTCTGCACCTGTGTGGGCAACCTGGAAGAAGTTCCTGGTTCCTGGCTTCAGATTGGTGCAGCACCGGCCATTGCGGTCACTTGGGGAGTGAATCATTGGATGGGAGATCTTCCTCCTCCTCTCTGTATGTCTGACTTTGTAATAAAAATAAATAAATCTTAAAAAAAATAAGAGAGAGCATATGAGCATTTTTATCTTTTCCTCAGTTATATGCAAGTTTAGTACCAAGTTGTAAATTCGGGTTCATAGGTGTTTGTATGCTAGGGATCATGAAGTTGCTCAGGATTTTTCTTGAGTGGGTCATGAATCTTTTTTTTCCTTCGATTTCTGTTCAGAATAGACAAGTATCTTTGATTTATTAGAGTCTCTTATCAAAGCGTAATTACAACTCCCGGAGATCCTTTTGAAGTCAGTTTCAGCTTTTTTATATTGAAGGGGAAGAGGAATAAATCAGTGGCTCATCTTTGTTCTGTACTTCTTCAGAAATCATTTTCAATGCAGTTGAAGTTAGAAACTCCCAAGTTAATCATTATATCGTATAGGTTTTGCAAAAGCAGGATGTGTAATTATTACTCATGTTTAAGAAATTCACTAATTTTGAAGCATTGAAATGTGATTAATCCTAAAGTCTAGGGGATGGTGTTTATGCTGCCAAAGACTTAAATATATAATTACCCTCCATGTGGCAGATGAGGCCTGTTTCTGTTAGGAGATTTCATCTTCCCATTTTCAGAACCGAACTTGTGTTTGCCTACAAGATCAGTGGAATCAATGGGGGCTATACTGTCAGCCCTACCCTTTGGTAATTCTTTTAGCCATTTCTCATCATTTTTCCAACTTTTCACCTCTGAGGTATTTCCAATTGACTTGCAGGAAAAGTCGCATTGTTCCTTTGCCCAAATCCCAACCATTCCCTGGAGAGCTGTTTTCACTTGCTGCAGAGCATTTACAGTTTATCTCTGTGCGAGAATAGTTTTGAGTTTGGCATTTAGTTTATTTGTTTTTCATTCTAATAGGAATTGCATTGGAACTAGCCAAGCCACTGTTGGTTAGCTTCTTAAGTGCTGCCCAGACCTCTTCCATCTGAATGAAATACTCACTTCTTCTAGCCAGAAGTTTGAGGAAACTAGAAGAGAGGACTCTTTATGTTAATAATAAAAAGAAAAGACTGTGATCGATTCAGGCAAACTTTAGATATATCCTTTTAAGGTTGAGTCAGTTTTACTAAAATTTTTAGGGTTTTTTTAAATGTCCCCAGATTAGAGTCACATAAATTAATACAAAAGCATACCTCTTTGTTTAGGAATATCTATTTCATTTCTATATTATTGCATAGAAGTTACTTTAATAAGAGAAATTCATGGCTGAGTGCCAGCGATACGTAAAAATTGCTATGAGTTATTCCAAAATAAATTTAAGCAGGGCAGTTGTTGAAGACCACGATGGGGGCCACCTACTTTCTGCCTGTGAGTGTCTCTGTGGGGTTCCATTTTCAACTGCTCCACCTTGCATCTTTCTGGTAATGTGTACCCTGGGAGACAGCAGGTGGTAGCTCAAGCATCTACATCCATGACACCTAGTGAGGCGCCTGACTTCAGCTGAGCCCCGTTACAGCCATGGTGGACACTGGGGGAAAGTTCAGTTGGCTTGCATCGCTTTTTTTTCTCTATCTCTAGCCTTTCAAATAACAAGCAAATGAATATTTAAAAATATTTAAAAATAAATATTTTAAAATCTTTGAGAGCCAAAGCATATGTTGTCCTGGGGTTTTGGTAAGTAACGACTCAACACTGCCCTGGTTTTTTCATGTGGTATAAAAGAGGATCAGGCAGGCATCCTTCTTCTGTTTCATGCAGTTGTGATTTGTGCTGAATGTTGTGCAGGCCTACAATTTTTATGATTATTATTATTTATTTTATGATATAGTTCCATAGGTTCTGGGATACCATTTTCCCCTCCCCAAACTCCCTCCGGCACCCCCCCACACACACTGATTTCCCCTAAATTATTACAATGGTGTATAGTCTACATACCTGCAGTTTTTAAGGGAATCATCATCCTTGGTTCATCTAGAGACTCTGGTATCAAATGAGGCCCATATTGTTTTGACTATTTCACCACACCTCAAATAAACAAAAGTTACAAACATTAGGTGACACCTTCAGACTTTACACCGATTCCAATAGATTGTGACCAGCCTTTCTTGAACATTCAGGGACGTTTTGTGAGTTTGGATTGTCTGTTTCTCCTAATCTCTCGACTTTTTACTTTTTTTTTCTCTCTCTCTCTCTCTCCTGATTTCTAATCTGGCTCAGTTCGACTTTTGAGGAGAGAATACAATAGGGGGATTACTCGCTCAGTTCAGAAACGTTTGCGTATTGGACAATAGGAAAGGAATTTAATAGAAGTCCTGGCCCTTCGTGTTTCCATTCAGTAATATAATTGCATATTGCATGTATAGCAGAAAGCTGTTATATATATTTTTTCAGTTGTGATTTCCAAGGTGTTAATCAAGATAAGGAGAAGTCTCAAAAAGAGACACAGAAAAAGAAAAAGGTGGTGGATTTGAGATGTCATTTCTGTCAAATTTGGACCATAAGGAAGGGCTGAAAGCAGTGCACCTGTGTGTGGGAGCACATTTATGACAGTGTATGTGTTTCCATTAGGGCAGATTGATGAAGGGTGCTTACTCATTTACATGTTTACATACAGTCTTCTGGGAAGGCACAACTGTCACCTTTCCCACTTGAAGATGTAGAATCTTTGAGGTCTCACAGGATCTGAATCCAAGCTTGCTTTGGTCACTCCAAAGTCCTTTATTTTTTTCTTCATTGACAAATCCATAATTGCCATGGGAAATTCAAATTTGATATTATTCTGGGAATGTTTTCACTTGATTTTATTGCTTTGTGTATTATTTGTGTATTTTCCAAAAAATAATTGAATGCATTTTATGGACATTTACGTTTGGAGTCTTCTAAGACCTTTCTCATATGGAAATCGAAAGCATCAAAAAATTTTTTTGAGCTTCATTTAGGGAACAAAAGAGAAGGGAACGGGGAGATCTTCTGTTTGCTGGCTCATTCCCCAAATAGCCTAGCTGGCTGGAGCCTTGCCTGTCTGAATCCAGGAGACAGGATCCAGGAGCTTCTTCTGGGTTTCCCACATGGGCTCAGAAGCGTACAGACTTGGGCTATTTTCTGCTGCCTTTCCATGTACATTAGCAGGGAGCTGAATCAAAAGTGGAGCAGCATGGAGGAGTTAAATTTGTGCACAATGTGGCATGTTGGCTTTACCAGCAGTGTCACAGGGCAAGCTCCTTAGAGAAAATGTTAATCAATGCTTAGTCACTCAAGATCCTACTATCTTGTGTAAGTGCGGAGGAAGGCATGTCTGTGTGTTATCATACTTTCTCCAGTCATAGGGCTTCTGCATTGCCCAGTCTGACCACTAGCGGTCATATGAACCAAATGAAGAGATAAAACACAGCAAAGCTCATTAAGGTTGTACAAATATTGTTTTTATTTAATAATCAAATGTAGCTAATCAAGTCATGACTACTTTCCTAATACAATAGTCCCTCTCTCCTTATCCGGAATTCCTTTTTTTTTTTTTTTTTTGCTGTCGTCAGTAGTGATTTGTAAATGTTTCATGGAACATTCCAGAAATATACATTTCATAATTTTAAAGAGCTTCCTTTGTAGCTTATTTGTTGTGACTGTCCTTTTTTCAATTATTGTATCAATTCCCTATGTCTCTAATTTTTAAATCAATCTTTTAACAGATATGCATGTATGGGAAAACATAGTATGTCTAGGGTTTGGTATTCCATGGACTCAGACATCCGTTAGCTCTTAGAATGTAAATAAATGTAGATAAATGAAGACTGTAATACTACTGAATGCATGTGGAAGAAGCTGAGAGACAAGGGATTTTGTAATAGTAGACAGGAAGGAATATAAGCTGGACATGAAGGATATACTGGATTTAGAAAGTGAGAACAGAGGTGAGAGGTTAATTCAGGCCTGAAGAGAAGTGTTAAGAAAAGCAGAAAATCAGGAGAAAGAGTACTCCAAGGAGGTTGAAAAGCCCAGACAAAAACAGGGATGTAAATAAACAAACTTGGACTGAGTGGAGCTTTGCACAGATTGAGAGTAGAGAAGCTACCTGAACAAGTATTTTAGGGTCAAAGTTGTCAGGCCCTGAATGACCAGGTAGACTGACATCCTGTGTCAATTGCAAACAGAGATGGAACTGTGCTTTAAGAAGATTCTTTAGGCTTTAGGGCACAGGATGGAGGATGCATATCTACACACAAAGAGTGAAGCAAGAACCCAAAATGGACACTTTTGGCTATGTCTGCTCCTCGGGAAGCTGTATGCAGCAACAACTCCCAGCTAGTCACACCCACTCCTGCTTCTATCCATCCAGTTCTCTAAGGTAGAGCTGGAATGATCTTTACAAAACACAAACCATCTTTCATGTCTCACCAAAATGATCAACACAGTCCAAACTTCCAATTTTCACTCATACCTCCTACTCTGATAGGACATTTTCCACCGTGCTTACTCTTGTAATCATGGCATGTTACCTTCGTAAACTCTTGATTCCTATTATTGATGCCCTCCATGGTTCCTCCTTTGCTAGAGTTTTTCCTCATGATGAATCCCCTTCATGGGCTGCTCTTCTTTCCCTCATTGTATTATCAGCTTCTGTATATCTTTCAGATGAAGCCAATTTTATTGCAAGACCTCCCTGATTAGGAGGTATTGATTTGTTTAGAAAGGTCTCTGAGCCCAGTGTAACCATCTGTGCCATTAAATTCATGTTCTCCTGTATTTCCCTGATTATTGGATTAGTATTGGATTTCATACACCGAGCACACTCTGCTTTTGTCCTCCATTTAGTTCCAGAATCTAGCATGCACATAGGCCATGATAGAAATGTAAGCAAAGTGAAAACAAAACAATGTGTGGTTAGAATCTAAAATGAAACAAACACTTATGTATTTGGAGGCTTCAGTCACTGGAAATGTTACTTATTTTTAAATATCTTTGTTATTGATTTTAAAAAAGTTACAAATTGAGAGTAGAATTACATTCACAAACCAGCGACCGATCCTGTTAGTCCTGGGATGGTAACTGTACACATTTTAATCTGTTTCATATGTTTCTGACCCAAAGGCAGACAGACATCCTGTGAGTGTGTGCAACTGTTGCCCAAATGCAGAGGGTGTCTGGAGACCCACCGTGCTGTCATTCAAATGGTCTTATCTGCTCAGTCCTCATCAAGGTTACTGAGCCATGTGAAAACCAGATCAAGCCAGGCTTACTAGTTTTTAATGGATTATAAAGTGAGATTCAGGGTCTGTGAGTGAAAGGGAACTATTCTTGTCGTGGTTTTTAAGCTGAATATGTAGAGGAATGAGAAAACATGAAAACTGCACAACTTGGAAGACAACCCAACTGCAACTGCATTATTCACGACCTGTTTGCCCTTGAAACAAAATGGCAATTAACCAATCAGGATGAAATGTCAACTTGAGAAGAAGATAATGTGAAACTTGCCTAAATCATGCACCATAAAGAACTTGGATATATCTGATTTTCAACCGGCCCTATTGCTATGAAAACTCATTCTCAAAACTCAGATTTCTCAGTATTACATATTCATGCAATTAATATTGTTTCTGAAAGATGTATTCTCTAATACTATGAGACAGTTTTTCTTCAGTCTACCCAGAGTTTTTCCGAAGGAAAAAGGCTGCTTAAAAAGAGCATGCTCCTTTGGAATTATTTTGCTTTACATGCATTTCATGATACAAAGGAAAGACATTTTTATGTGAAGTGGCAGTTGTCTAGGGACCTATCTCAATAGTGCTTGCTAAATTGCAGTGCATCTTTTCAAGCCTGGTCTTTATTTGGTTTTTTTCAATAGTTTGCTGGCAAAATCAAAGACCTTGCTTCCTTACATTGCCCCTTCTGTGGAACAGACTGGTAGGATGATCACAGGGGAGTGAGAAGGCCTTCACGGTTCTGTTTCCATTTTCTTGGCAAAGGGGCCCCTACTGTGCCCCAACCAATTGTCAATTCTTTCTGCTACTGGCTTTTGTGGGGAGGGATTATTTGTTTCTTTAAAATGCACCATAGTTCTTTCCCCTCCTACGTTTTCCCCTTTCTTTTGTGGCCTGGAACAATACAATGTTAGTGATTCTGTTTCTTCCTTGTAGAGGATCCCTATATGCTTGGAAAAATGTAGTTAAATTTAATACTGCAGTTTGAAGTGAGACAGAAAGTGAAGATGACTTAACACGTGAAGTGGGTAAAAAAAAATGTGTAATTGAAACAGTATGATGTTGATGAGGCCGTGTGTGAGGCTGTCAGGAGGCATTAGGATGTGCTGATGAACGAGAGTGGCTTCCTGCTTCTTCTGTATGCAAATGCTCCATTATTTTTGGTGGAGGAAAGGAGCCTGGCATATTAATTGGCTTTGTTTTTAGAGTTGCAGGTGAAACCTTTCCATTTGGCTTTCTGAAAAGAAATTTGCAGTATTTCCTTAAACTATATTTAGCTTTGAGTATCAACTGACAAATTGAAGAAAATAAAAACTCTTCATTTTAAAACTTAAAGTAAAAAGAAATATTTTGAATATTGAACATTATAACCTTTGATTAAAAATCCTGATATTATGTAAGCTAAACTGCATATGAAATCTTCTGAATTCCAACACTGAATCAGAATAACCGATTTTTTACAGTGCTGCAAAACTCAAGTAAAATACATAAATTATACTATATTTTCTATATTTGGAATTGTGTATTGCATTATTGGCAATTGTTTGCTGGTATATTATGATTTCGTTACCTAGGATGTGTCTGTCTCTTCTAAGGGTTGTGTGTGTTTCTTTGTATGTATGTTGGGAGTAAAACTAGGCGTGATTGGTAGGAGGAAATATCAATGAACGTTAGCTCTTTCCTTTAAAAAAATTAAACATTGGAAATTTAGGCAATATTAATCACTTAGAAATCTTATAAAGTACAATGGCTTTTTTGATTATTGTTGTATCTAAGTCATAAGAACACTGCAGTACTATATATAAGAACACTAACTTTCATGTGATTGTTTTAAATTTAATATCCTACAACAATATTAAAAATATGGCCAGTCATTAACTGAAGAGAGTTGAACATGTTGCAGGAGAAGATAAACTTCCCATTTCGTTCAAGTCTTAAAATGAGCAGAGGATAAGAAAGTGGAGATTTACAAAACTAGGGAAAGATTGGAGAGTTGATAGCTAGCTACATTGTTGTCAAGTGGGATGTGATTTTCAGGTAATTATTTGGATTCCTAGAAAGCCAATGGGGAGGACTGCCCAAACCCTTGGGACCCTGCACTCCCATTGGAGACCCGGAAGAAGCCCCTGGCTTCTGGAGTCTGATGGGCTCAGCTCTGGCCTTGTGGCCACTTGGGGAGTGAACCAACAGCTGTTAGATCTTTCTGTCTCTCCTTCTATGTATATCTGCCTTTCCAATAAAAATAAATAATTCTCAAAAAAGAAAGGAAGAAAGAAAGCAAAGAAGCAAGCTAAGGCGTCGCATAGTCTAACATCTTGCTGTTTTTATCTTCTGGAAATTACCAGGGACTTAGCAGAAGCTAGCTGGAGTGGGGTAGTATTTGCACTGCGACTCACCAAGCTAACCTTTTGCCCTGTGAAGCTGTCATCCCAGACGGGCACTGGTCTGTATCCCCACTGCCCTTTTTCCAATTCAGCTTCCTGCTTATGGCCTGGGAAGACAGCAGAGGATAGCCAAAGACCCAGTGCCTCTACCCCCACATAGGAGAACTGGAAGGAGCTCCTGGTTCTTTGCTTCAGATCAGCTTAGCCCTGGCTGTTGTGCCCATTTAGGGAGTGAACCAGCAGATGGAAGACTTTTTGTCTCTATCCTTCTCTTTGTAAATCTCTCCCTCTAATCAAATGAAATAAATATTTTTCAAAAAGTGTGAATGATCAGAGAATCAGAGTAGCCTTTAACAGTCATCATTAATACTTGAGTTTCTGGGGGAACATCAGAGCTTATGACATGATTTTATAAAATGAAATGCAATAAAAAAAAAAAGAAAAAAAAACCCTTGAGTTTCTAATTCTAATTATATAATTATATATAATTGCTGGAAACAAAGTTTAAAGTTTAACTACCTAGAAACAACCAAAATTTTATGAAATCAGTAATACTGATGATAATGTGGGAAGATCACATAAACATAGATTTAAGTTCTGTTGTAGGTTTCTCTTATCTGAATTTATTAATTTCCCTTTATTTTCTTTATAATTAAACATAAATTTAAAAGAAAACGATCACCTTTTATCTAGAATGCTTATACATTTCATAACTTCAGCATATGTAAATTCATCTTATGTTCTACACATTCCCAAAGAAAAAAAATATATAAATAAACAGCCCTACTTCTGCCTGTTTGAAAGTCTAATTTCAGAGTTCTCTTTCATTTCTTCATTCTTGGTGAAGTTTTCCTGTAGCTTAGGAATTCCTGAATTTTTCATGATAGATGTAATCCCCATGCCCGTTATGTTTCTCAGCTATTTGGGAAAGAACACAAGGAATAGAAATCTTGCAAGATTCCTAACAAGTGATAGCCTGCCTGTTAAAAGCTTTCTAATCTCTGAGATGCTCACAGTTGTTATTTATAGAACATTGACAGCAACTTAGTGACCCGTTAATTAAACTATGCTGAAAAGTATCCCTTCAAAGGAAGAAAAAAGCCTGCAATACTGCTTTTCAAATTCCTAGAAATGCTGTTTGTCTAACAGAGACAAAAGGAAGATCTGATTGAAGAGGGAGATCAGTTTGTCACATTGCTCGTAATATAAGACTTAGGTTTGGTTATTCTTTTTTTTTTTTTAAAGATTTATTATTATTGGAAAGCCGGATATACACAGAGGAGGAGAGACAGAGAGGAAGATCTTCCTTCCGATGATTCACTCCCCAAGTGAGCCACAACGGGCCGGTGCGCGCCAATCCGAAGCCAGGAACCTGGAACCTCTTCCGGGTCTCCCACACGGGTGCAGTGTCCCAATGCATTGGGCCGTCCTCGACTGCTTTCCCAGGCCACAAGCAGGGAGCTGGATGGGAAGTGGAGCTGCCAGGATTAGAACTGGCACCCATATGGGATCCCCGGGGCTTTCAAGGCGAGGACTTTAGCCGCTAGGCCACGCCGCCGGGCCCCGGTTTGGTTATTCTTAACTATTGTTGTATGGACAGTGATCCTGCCCTGTGTGGATTGCACCCACTTCCAAGTCCACTGGCCCTTGTGCCTTCAAGAGCAAGGAAATAAAGTATGATGAGACAGGTCCTTCCGTAGGTACAAGGGAAGCATGAGGATGTCTGGAGAGCTTTCCACGTCTCAGATCCATAATGTGATGTTTTATCTTCCTGGACGAAGATTCTACTTTGCGAAAGAATGTTATTGGAAGGCAGTTGAATGTAGTATAAAACGAACGATGTCATGTTAAAATAATTCTTTTGGTTGACATTTTTTCTCAAATATAGTAATCAATTCATAATGGAAATAATTATTTGACCCTTAAAAATACTGAGTATCAGTAAAAACCGTAACGCCTATGTGGTGTTTGTGCCCAGTTAGTGTTTCAAATAAATTATAGTACTTCTGATCAATTCAGTTTGACATTTCAAACATAGGCATGCTTCGGGTAAGTAAGTACTCCTTGTTAAAAGAACCAGGTAAACTAAAATATTTGCATTTTCACTTCTTAAGCCATTCACATGGTTGGCCTATAAAAGGATGGTGAATGTTCATCCTGAGTAACTTGATGTTCTGGTTGCTGTAATTGTCATATCATAGTCATACCCTCCTTTAGTTAGCTTGTAGACTGAAGATGGCAGATTTATGTTTTTCTTTTTCAGTCTGATTTGTCTTCCAGCTGCCATATCACTTCTTTTGACCACATTTACAAATGTCTGGGCACATTTGCATAATGAACAGACAAATATTAGATAAAAAGTATTGTGAAGTGAACTTACTATTAAAATATAGTAAGTTGAATTTGCATTTAGACCAATCTATATGTGTTGAAAATAAATCTTGTCTGTTGAACCAAGTACAAGTAATCCCCGCTTAAACATGAAAATCATTGTTCTGTATGTGATTTTACTACCTGGATTCCTATGGAGTCTGTGTGTGATCTCTCTAAACGTTTGGACTAAGTAGGACTTCCTAAATTGCCTCATTTCAATAGTTTTCTTCTTTTTTCAAAATATTCTGATAGTGTTTCATGTTCTTTGAAAGAAGCTAGAAATCCTAAGCCTGACATTCAAGACTCTCTTAAACGAATACCAAAGTACTGTCACAACCTTGAGAATCGTTATACCACCTTGGACAATTTCAGCTAAGTTAGGTTTTTCTCTCTTACTTCCATGTTTTCACTCAGTCACCTTAACCTTGCAAAGCCCTCTGTAACTTTTCTGTTAAGAATCAATGTGGTAGAAGAGAACAGAGGTTTATGTTTATGACAGTCCAGAATTCTGAGCTGGGCTCTATTACCTTCCTGGTTCTGTAACCTTGGGAAAGCTGTTTAGTCTTTGCTCCAGGGCTTTGTGTCAGCTACTGACACAAAAACACCACAAAACAAACAGTCACAGGCAATTCAGTGCTATAGCAAACATGTATTTGTCATGCAACTGTAGGTGGTTGGGTTGGCCCTTGATCCTGGGTCAAGAGCATCTCTGATACTGTAGGCACTCTGACGGTTAAGATTTTTTTTCCTCACAAGATCTGCAGGAAATCCAAATGTGTGGTAATGCAGGCTTTTGTATAATATCTTATGTCCACCTGGCCTAAAAAGTCACATAACCTGGGACCATGCATAGTGAGAGGAACTGTGATATTCTAAGACAAAAGCTGTAAATGGATGAAATGAAAAGTAGGAATAATAATGGAATCTCCCACAATATCATTGTCGGGATTGATTTAGATAATCTAGGTCATGTTTCTAACACATCATCTGGCACAAAGACATAAACACATTTCACTTTCCTTCCATACTTTCCCCATGCCCACCTGTTCAAGCTCTCTCTTTCTCTGAAAACAGATGTCATCTCCTCCCTGAAGTCTCCCTTTATTTCAGTTAAAATGAACCGTTTGTCCCTCAGGGAATACATCACCTCCAATAGTTGGCTTAGACCTTTATCTCTTCCCCTGTATGTGTATGATCACCACAAGCAACTTCTAAAACTCTTGCAACTAGTATTCCATCTGCAGAACTTTCTGTGGTTTTCACCCAGTAAGCACTCGGTAACTGTTAGATCTAAAATTGTAAGTATTTTTATTTGCTCTTTTATTGAAGTATGTGTGGCACAACCTTATCTAGTCTCATTAATCTTAATTTTTTAATACGTTCACATGGAACTTAGCTGGTATTTATAGAGGCATATTTGTTCCTAAACCTAGTGGAAAAAAGCCAATAGAATTCTTAAAAAATATATCAAAATCATAAATAAGCCTTCAAGTTAGCTGCAAAGATGTGTATGCGAATATAATAGTTAACCTAGACTTGTATTTCCTTAGAGCAAAGTTGATAGAAATACCTTCAGTATCTGAATGATAAATAATTTATTGACAGGTATGTGAGTTGACCATGCAGAAATGACACATGTGAAATCTACTACCTGAGCACCTCCTTTGTCATTCCCGGTGTTCCTGTCAATGACCACAGAACTCCTGATCCTCTGCGTCTGAGTTGAGCCAGATTGCTGATGTCAAATCTTTGCTACTGAGTAGAACTTTCTACATAGTCATCTCTTTGAGTGATATCTGACTCGTCCTGCACAACAAAAAATAGATAAAGTTTATGTCAGAGGTCATATTACATTAATGAGAACCTGGGATCATAAGGCATGATTTCTCATTTATGTTAATGTGACTTTGGTCTATGATAACAGGCTCTAGAGACATTATATGAGCATTCTACCTTGTAATTCTCACCCAAATAGCTCCCTTTTAATTCCTAGTTGCTTAAAAAGTGGCTTCATCTCAAATCTTTGTAGCACTCTATTGCTGCTGCCATTGGTGTACATGTACCACACACAGAGACACACACACAGACACACACACATGCGCGCACACTGTCTTCTTCAGGTGTTGACTGTGTTGTAAGTTGAACATGCTGAACTGGGAATTAGAGGTCCTGGGTTGTGGTCCATGGCTGGCATTCCTTACCTGGGCCTCGTAGCTTTATCAAGAGCACAATTTATTTATATCAAGTTCATTCCTATATATCCTTTTTGATAATTACCTGTTGCAATTCTATTCATTGGAAATGGGGAACTAATAAACAGTTACGTTAGATAAAAACAATTGACTAATTATGTCTTTGTGCTTTTTTCAGCCACCACTTTGGAATCTGGCAGAATAGCTAAAAAGTCTTTATCATTATCATTATCATTATCATTATCATTATCATTATCATTATATTATTGGGATTTGACTATATGCCGTTTTCACAAATCTTTGGCATTCTTTATTCCTTCAATTTCCTCCTTGAAATGATAAATATATTTTGTTTGAGGTGATTAAATATATTTCTTAAAAAACTTGACAGGAATTTTTAAAAAAAGATTTATTCATTTTTATTGGAAAGTCAGATCATATATGCAGAGAAAACGAGAGAGAGAAAGATCTATCACCCACTGGTTCACTCCCCAAGTTGCTGCAATGGCCTAGGCTGAGCTGATCCAATGCCAGGAGCCAGGAGCTTCTTCTAGGTCTCCCCCATGGGTACAGGATCCCAAACTTTGGGCTGTCCTCCACTGCCCTCCAAGACCATAAGCAGGGAGCTGGATGGGAAGTAGAGCAGCCAGGGCACAAACTGGTGCCCATATGGGATCCCAGCACTTGCAAGACAGTGAGTTTTGACTGGAATTCTTTAACCATTTGTTAGGATGCTTCTGACACTAGAGTTTCATGATAAAACATGTCAAAATAAGTTTAGAAGTGCCTGAATATTTATTTTTGTTATTTGAAAGTCAAATATATAAAGAAGAGACAAAGAGGGAGAGAGATAGCTTTCATTCACTGGGTCACACCCCAAATGGCTACAACAGCTGCAGCTGAGCTGCTCGAAAGCCAGGAGCCAGGAGCTTCTTCCTGGGTCTTCCACATTGAGCGCTAGGGGCCAATACTTCAGCCATAAGTTGTTTTCTCATGCCATAGGCAGGCAGCTGGATTGGAAGTGGAGCAGCAGGAACTGGAATTGGTGCCCAAATAGGACACTGGTGCCAGCATTTGAAGGATTGGCTTGTTGAGCCACTGCAGCAGTCCCTGAAGAACTTGTTTTAAAAGTCGATTGTTGGGCCTGGCATGATAGCCTAGTTGTTAAAGTTCTCACCTTGCAAGCGCCAGTTCTAATCTCAGCAGTCCCGCTTCCCATCCAGCTCCCTGCTTGTGGCCTGGGAAAGCAAGGGATGACGGCCCAAAGCCTTGGGACCCTGAACCTGCATGGGAGACCAGGAAGAGCTCCTGGCTTCGGATCGGTGCAGTACCAGCCTTTGCGGTCACTTGGGGAGTGAATCGTCAGACGGATCTTCCTCTCTGTCTCTCCTCCTCTCTGTATATCCGCCTTTCCAATAAAAAATAACTAAAATCTTTAAAAGTCAATTGTCTCCTGGGTGATTTTACTTGAATTTTATCATATACATATAATGGTACAATTTTAGGCTTATTTCTGTTCAGATGCTATTCAGCTTTTCTCCAAAATGACATCTATTCATATCCTTTGGTGTGTGAGCCATTTTTACTCTGATTTCAAATTACATACATATGTGTTAAATATAGTTTTGTTCTTATAAAAGAAACATTACTGAACGTGGCCACACTTCCAGTGGTTGTCATGTGAAATTAATAATGTTCTATTGTAATCATGAGTCTTTTATTTTTCCTGTGAGAAATGGTCTGAACACTGTGTCCTGTTGTTTAGACTGTTGGGATTTTCTTTCTAGATTCAAACAGAGGAGGAAAGGTAGCTTTATTTTTTTTTCTTTCTTTTTGGTTTCTACAAACAGCCCCCATGTTAAGATTTATTTCTTAAGCATGATGGATGTTTTGTAAGAGTCAGGGTAATTCAAGCAAATTGTATCTTTTTTGTGGTTTTATCTTGATCTTAATTAGTTTTCAACAGATTCAGTGTGATTTGTAGATTCAGCTCTAAGAATAAAAATAATATTTGTTTTCTTCCTCCCTTCTTTTCCTCCTCTCCTCTCTCCTTTTTCCTTTCTCTCTCTCTTGTTAGTTTGTAAGATAGCATATTGGAAATTTACATTACAGTAAAAAAAAATGGGGGAGTCTTTTTAAAACAAGATACTGTGGAAAAAATTGATGTACGGAGTTCTTGGTAAGAATTTGTTTTATTTTTTTTCATACTCATATTGCCTTACTACACATAGATAAAGTTATGGTATAGTAGCCAAAATGATGAGCTCTGGAGTCAGACTGATTCAATTTGAATGTCAGCCTTTACATCTATTGGCCTAAGCAAATTACAAAACTATCTTTAGACTCAGTTTTATCATGTTCAAAATGGGGATAATAAGAATAATAATAATTCCTGCATCTATTTTATTTAATAAAAGTTATAAAAGGAACAATATGTGTCAACTTATGTTCCAGATGCTAGCTATCCCTCCGAAAACAAATTTGCTAATGCTATCTCACTATGCTTCTATTCTTGGCTTCCACTGAGAGGGAGATAAATAGTATAAATAAATAAGCTTGAGAAAGCAGGGAGAATCGCTAGGATAAGACAGCCCGGCACTGTATTAGCTCGGATGGTTTATAAGGTGTGTTCTGAAGAGAATGTAATCAAACTAAAAAATAAGAAGGAAGTAGCCAAATGACTATATCCGGAAACAATAAAGCAAAGGAAATAAATATGCTAATAGCTGTGGTGTAAGAATGAGTTTGTATATAAAAACAGGTGAAAAACAGCCAAAGTGACTTAAGTATTTTGATCTAAGGAGAAAGATAAATAGACATTTAAGAAGGATGAGTTAAAACCAGAGCCCTGGACACAAGAGAAAGGAGTTTGGAGCTTAGTACAAACGCTACTAGGAGCCACTGGAGATTTAGAAGATGGCATACTGTGGTTTGTCTCATAGTTTTCAAAAATATTGCTTGGCCTAGACTCATGGGAGCCTACTGCAGTAGCCAAGATGAGCAGGCATTCTGTCTTACATGAGAGGTAAAGGTTCATGGGTAATTGCAGAGAAAGTAAGTTTTGCAGGTAAAATCAATGAAACTTGTTAATGAATTGCATATAAAGTGAATGATGGGACCAATAAAAACCAAGCCTAGATTTTTGGCTTTAAGCAACTAGCCAAGAAATGTTGACACTATTTTTGGAGATGAGATGGAGGAGAAGTACATTTTAGGAGAGGTGTCTAGAGCTCTTTTCCAGTGCAGTAATCCAGGTGAGAATGTGTCACTCTTAAGCATTATTCTGGTCTTTAGAGGACCAGTTAAAGAATGAAAATAGAGGGCTCAGTGAGTAAAGTCCTTGCCTTGCCTGTGCCGAGATCCCATATAGGTGCCAGTTCTAATCCTGGCAGCCCTGCTTCCCATCTAGCTCCCTGCTTGTAGCCTGGGAAAGCAGTCGATGATTGCCCCACGGCCTTGGGACCCTGTACTCATGTGGGAGACCTGAAGAGGCTTCTGGCTCCTGGCTTCAGATCAGCTCATCTCCAGCTGTTGCAGCCACCTGTAGAGTGAATCGTTGGACGGAAGATCTTCCTCTCTGTCTGTCCTCCCTGTATATCTGATTTTCCAATTAAAAAATAAATAAATCTTTAAAAATGAATGAAAATAGAACTTTTTTAATGTCATGAATAGTAACACTGGGAATTTATGAGACCATCTAGGCACAGAACGCCAATAGAAAAGAGAAGCTAGCCTGATGAACCCATGGTGCGCCAGCATTCAGGAGTAAGGCACAAGCAGTGTCAGCAAAGGAGACAGAGCGTGTGGACACTGCAGAGGAAACCACAGCGTGAGGCGCTCACCACGCCTGCACGTAGAAACTTCTCAGGAAGTATTGTCTTATGTTTGTTCCCTTGGAACACTGAGATAAAAGATCTAGTGAGATGATGGAAAGGGAGAAAAATCAGCAAAATAGGTTACTACGGTGGACAACAGCAGCCCAGGACTCTGGGCACTGTAACATGCACTACAGAGAATCTCCCCAAATGCGAACACACTGGTGTGGTTGCGCCCAAATGGCCGTCTCTCCTTAGCTGGAGCATTCACTCTTTGGTTCCCTGGGCATGTGTTCTGTGGGCCCAGAAAATGTTCTTAGCTGCTGCAGAACAACACAGTGTGTCCTGGAACAAGAGCTGAGCAGATCCAACAATCATTAACGTCTAACGTGTCCCTAACTTGATTGGCCCTAATCATCTCACCTTCCCTCATTGAAGCACTGTTTCGTATAAAAGATGTTATGATCGGTAAAATTGGATTGTTGAAACACAAGAGAATCGAGAATTCTTCATGAATGTTGCAAATCAAAGATGTGACACACTAATTGAAGTTGATTAACCATTGTCTGAGTGGTCTGTATCGTTTATCTTAATTAGCAGTGAGATACATATAAAGGTGGCAACTTTAAATATGAAGTTAAACATGCATTTGATATTTTCTTTAAATACTACAGTAAGAAATCATTGCTCTAGTGCCTTGAAATTTAATGCTTTTTCCCACCACGGGTCAAAAAATTGAACTTGATGTTTCTCAGGGTGCCCTGTATAAATGAAATCACTTGATTCTAACTCCCAAGAGGTTAGTGAGAGGAGTGATTTGTGTCAACGGTGAAGCTGAAATGCTCAAGCGACTTGTTTGACCAAGTGGTAAGACCAAGCCCTAGGTTTATTAGCATGTGGTTTGTCTCCCCTATCGGAAATGCTGTAACACTTTGTACCTACTCTGTGCCATGCACTGCCAGAGGACTTTATAAAAGTAACCAATTTAATCCCCAAGCATTTGATTTAAGTAGTATATTCAACCCTTTGTATTCTTAGTTCTGTGACCATGGATTCAACTAATTACAGACTGAAAATATTGAGAAAAATTCACAACTGTACAGAATATGTGCAGACTGTTTTCGCTCTTCCCTAAACCCTAAGCATGAAATGATTTGAAAGTCCTTACATTGCACTAGGTATTGAAAAACGGTCTAGAGACAATGTAAAGTATATGGGAGGATGTTCACACGTTGTGTACAAATATATAAGGAACTCGTATATCCTCAAATTTTGCTCTCTGTACGGGGTCTAGGAATCAGGGTTCTGAAGGACAGCTGTGTTGCCGCTCTGTTTTACGCTTTGAACACTGATATTAAACTGGTCCAGAACATATCTCATCAATGCCAATCACGGATTCAAGCGCGAAAATTCTGCCTCCACAGTCCATTTACCTGAAATCATATTGCCCCGCTCATATGGTAGTAATTGGCTGTATTCTTGTCACTGACTTTATGAATTGCTTGGAAAAATCAGTTTTTATTTCATACGTACCCAAAAATCTACTTTAAAAAGGGCTTTACTAGATTTTTTAAAAAAACGTTACCACCAACAGTCTTATTTATACTAAAAAAAAAAGGTGGAGTTCTTTTGTATGATTTGAAGTGACTAGTTTTCATACATGCTAATATATTGTTAGTAACTCATCAACAGTGTGATTTTGCTATTTTTGAGTTTGCATGCCTTAGAACTAGGCTTAGAAATATTGGGATACTAAGAACTACTGTCACCAATATACACTTGTTAAATATTGATAAAGTAAGTTCCACGAACTGAATGCTTTGTACTTTGGAGAGAACATGTTTGGATCCAGATCTTCCCCCAAGGCATATTCTATGCTATGTAATTTTTACATAAACCTTAGAATGAAGTTGTCGCTCATTCACTCTCCCAAATTATATTTTCTACTGTCTCTACAGTTTCTTTAGCTGTTAACTATTTGTTATTCCAAGTGACTAATCATAATTTCAAAATAATTTCAACCATGGGACATCATTTTTACCTTGGTACAATTTTTTTTGATTAAACATAGATCTGTAATATCATCTTCGTATTAAAGAAGCATCGCTATCCCACCTATGAGCAGGTCCTACTCCTAGCAGCCCCTCCTCTCTGCTTCCCCAGATGGAAGAACTCTCTCCAGGGCCATTTAGAGCTTGCATGTTGTAATTACTTCTCTAATGCTATGTCGTATTGGTGAATATTTAAATCCTACTGGAGGGGCTTTAAAAGCTCCATGCAATCCATCCATGGCTCATAAATTTTCAAAATAGAAGGTGCTTAACTTTTTGGCCCCCAAAATTCTGTTTCCACTTATATATATGTTGAACTAGAGTCACAGAAGAAATTATGACCGTCCATATTTCTTCTTTCATTTAAAATGTCAAGTTCTTCTGTCCCAGAAGTTAGTACCAGATTTTGTGTGTCTTTGTGTTTGGCTTGGTTTTTGCTTAAGTTTTATTTCACGTGGAAAGCATATGAAGTTTTGTGATAATTTAAAATTACTGATGGCAGATTCCTATAATTCTAACAACTCAAAGATGTAGAAAGTTGTATATTTCTTAGAGTATTAATTTATAAGTGAAAAGAACTATGAGCAAATGAATTAAATGTAATATCTTAGAATTTAACACTATTATTTAGTAACTTTTAAAATAAACTGTATTAAGTATTCCTACTTGAATTATTATTTTCTTTGTTTTCTGATTTTGGTCCCAAGATACACAATTTTACATAGCATGTATAATAGCTAAAGGTTAAATATGGCATATCCAAGACTGTGTTTAAAGTGTGAGACCAAATTCCATCCGAAAACTTTAAAGATGTGAGGAATTATTTTACTATTAATGTCAATGTCAGAGGCAATGAGAGGTGAATTACAGATATATTTGAGTAACTCAGAAGTTGCTACTAAGTTCTGTCAAAATTTTAACCATTACTGTAATTTGGTCTTGTAAACTGATGTTTATTCAAGAAATCAATTCAGTGTCTTATTCATGATATTTTGAAATATCACCTAGAATAATATACAAATATAAGAATAAAAACACGAGAAGTAAATTAATTAGTACATTATTGTAAATTTCTGTCACCTCAGGTTATCCTTATGATATGATATGAGTATAAACAATGTCAGTTATGTAATTAATCACTACTGTCTTGTTTTTACCCAAGAAATAATTAGGGAGATATGATAGTCAATATATAAAGTAATTGACTTTTAAAAACCTGCAAAACCACTGAGGCTAGGTCCTAGTTTATGGTTATCTGACTGCATTTATAGCTGTTACTGAGATGAATTTTGAATTATTTTTATTTCCTTAGAATTTTCTAACGAAAATGAAAAACAACCTTTAAACTCAATCCAGTTCTAAGTTTCATAAGCCTCATGTTATTTAAAGTAAATGCCACAAAGTTTCTGGATAAGTTGTAAAACTATATGAACTTAAATAGTACTGTGATTCTCAGAAGATGTGGTGAATTAAAATATAGATATAACATAGTGGTAGAACTTCCATATAAGCATGTTGCATTATAAATTGCAAATGAAAAGCTTCCATTTCTGGTCATTGGCTGGACATTCTCAGAATATTTCTTTCAATCACTAAAACTCCTGGAAACATTTAACGCAGTATCTGCAACAAGCATTTAAAATAGATGACTGAGTTGTCATGTATATAAAACAAAGTAATGGTTTAAGGTCAAAGTTCTAAAAGCAGAAGTCTGAGTGTACAACAAGGGATCCTTTCTGACCTGGGTAGCTCCTGACATCAGTGGGGTGGACACGGAATGGAAATCCACGGTCCATGAAGGTTAGGGAGTGTTCACGACCACCAGCAGCGTGCACTCACTGTAATGATTAGTCTGAAAACCAGCAAGCTAAATATTTAGCTAAATATGCCCTCATTAGAAATCCCAAACACTTTAGTAGATAGTTAAGAAGAACACAAACTTGGTCTGAACAAAAGTTATCCAAATGTGTAAGAAAATCATAGTAGTCTAGGATTATTGAGAACAACAAAGACAGAATCAAACAGGAGAACAAACATAATCATTCACATTGTACTTACTAAAATGAAAGCATTAAGTATTATTAAAGTGAAAAAACTGATAAAGAAAATAAACAACTTTTTGGGGACTGGCACAGTGGCTTGGCAGGCTAATCTTCCACCTACCCCATTGGTATCCCAGTGATGTTTCTATTTCTGGCTGCTTCACTTCCAATCCAGCTCCCCAACAAAATGGTCTGGGAAGGCAGTGGAGGGTGGCCCATGGCCTTGGGCCCCTGCACCCGTGTGGAAGGCCCAGAGGAAGCTCCTGGCTCTCAGCCTCAGACTCGCGCATCTCCTGTCATAGAGGCATTCTGGGAAGTCAACCAAGGATGGAAGATTCTCTCTCTCTCTCTCTCTCTCTCTCTCTCTCTCTCTCTGACTTTTAAGTAAAAATAAATGTTTTTTTATAAATTAAACACCTTTTAATTAAGAGAATCAGATATATTAGCAGTTAAAATAATGCATTTAAAAAAATATTACATAGATAAAACAACTAAAAGCTGTCACCTCAGCGCCTGATCCAGCTTCCTCTGCACCCTGAGAGGTAGCAGGGAAGTGACTGCCTCCCCTCCGGTATGAGCGACCCATGTGAGAAATGGAGTTGTACGTTCTTAACTTGAGTTTGTTCTACTTCCAGCTGTCACAGGCATTTGCAGACCGAACAAGTGGATGCAGGATCTCACTGTCTCTAGCTTGCTTCCTCCTTCTTGCCCTCCCCTCCTCTCCTCCTTTCTCTGTTTTCAGAATAATTGCATAAGAAAACTTTAAACATTTAAAAAGATCTTAAAAGATTTTTTTTTAAAATTCAGGAGTAAGATTTGATTACCTCAAAACATTGGTAAATTAGACAGGGCTGTTATAAGTAGGGTAAACATTTAAAAAGTAAAAATTGAGTTTTTGTGCAAGTTGTAGGCCTCACTTGAATCCAATAAGAAAAATACAGAATTATTGATGAACCCTGGTCATCTCAGAAGCCATTAGTGAGACTATACACCTTCCCCAGGGAATGTTTTCATTAGAGACTAGACCCTCATCAGCCCACTAAGGAGGAAATATGGTTACAACAAGCTCATGCCAGCCTTCCTGGGGTCCCCACGTTGTCCTATGAAGTCAGCACTATTTTCTTAGAGAATCAAAGAAGTCCCTTTTGATTTTGCATTCTTGTTCTCTCCCCCACATATATAACTTTTAAAGTTTTTTAGAAGCCACATCACAGGTGGTGTCTTAGCATATTGAATGAAGAAGCAAATGCGAGAGAAACCATCTTATTTTTACACTGGACAATAAATATATCTGCAAACATTTATAGATTTTTAAAGATTCATGTATTTGTTTGGAAGGTAGAGTGACAGAGCAGGAGGGAAAGATGAGAGAGAGAAAGAGAGAGAGAGAGACACTATTAGGGCACTCAAGTAATTACACAGTTGCTCGCTGCTGCCCTGGTGTGCTTTGGCAGGAAGCTGGTTCCAAAGTGCAGAGCAACGGGCACCCTCAGCCACTCCGGAACAGGACGTGGTCATCCCACATGCAAACTTAACTCATTGTGCTGAACCATCTGCCTTCACAAAAATGTGAACAATGCCGTTCTGCTCCCATTAGGTATTTGTTTTTGACAATGTACTTCTTCTTCATATAGCTGAAGTCATTTATATTAATCTGTAATGAATTAATATTTTAACTGAATGAAATATTTTTTAAAATTTTCTGTTATTTATGTGAAAAAATATAGAACTTATGCACAGAAACAAAGATTTTTAAGACTAACAGCGATATTTAAGAATATAAAGGGAGTGCCAGGACAAAAAGTTTGAGAATCTCTGTCCTAAGGGAGCATAAGAGGAACAATTTTTATCAAGGAGGATTTTGTATAGTTACATAGTTGTCAGGCATTTTGTAGGAAATTGAGATATGTAGCATCTATTGTCAGGAATGAAGTGTTTCCTAGGCAAGCTCTGAGTGCTGCATATAATCTGTAATCTTCACTGGTCTTTTTTGTTATGGTGGTGATGATGGTAGATAAGAGCCTCTAATATTCTCGTAACTTACCTCTTGGACTGTTGTTTTAGGATGGTCACAATTGAATATCAAACCATTGGAGGGACAGAGAATTTCTTGATTTATGGAGGGGAGGAAACCAGTGGAGTCCCCAAGGCAGTGTAAGTCACTAGTCGTCTGAGTAGCCTTATGCAAAGTTGACAGTATTATGAAATACAAACCTTTACTTTGGAAACACACCAGAAATTAAAGTGACATTCTAAAGGGAAAGGCCGTATTTCAGCCTCTGTCCCAGGAGGCGTTTGTACTTCTGATTGCTTTGCCTTTGCTTTGCTGCTTTACTGTGGCTGTGCCTGGGAAAGGTTTTAAGGTTGGTTTTTGTTTGTTTGTTTGTTTTCTCTCTCTCTCTGTGTGAAATGTTGGGTGACCTCCTCGCATCCTTCTGCCTTCTGGCTCGTTCCCTTTTTCTTCTCCTTCACTCTTTGACAAAATCTTCTTGGCCCCTAGGAGTTCTTACTCCTTATACAGCACAGTGTGTAGCTTGTTCTCTTGTTAAGGGATGAATTAATAAGCTTAATTCCTCCTTTGAAGAACAATCTGGAATGCTTTTTTTGAAAAAAAAATTAATATTCAGTTATCAGGGCTGTCATTTAACCAAATAGAAAAAATAAAAACCACAGATAGCATAGCCGTACTTGAGAATAATTGAAGTAGAACTTTGGTTTGCATTATACCATAATGACTCAAGTTTTCAGGAGAAGTTTTTATGTCTATTTTCTTATAAAAGAGAGTAATTTTTTTCCTGCCGCATATTTGTAGTAAGACTAATACATACTTTGGAAGAATTTGGACTGAGTAGAGTTTTTCACTTTGGATTTTAATTTTTTTATGCATTCTGTTTACTTGTGACACGCAGAGTACACTGAAATTAAATAAGCTCTTCAAAGGGCAATGAACATGACGTTTCTTCAAATTTCATAACTCATATTTGTTATATTCGACTGGAACTCTGATAAAATTAGTGGGAAAAATATGTGAAAAGACGTGGTTTAAGGCATTTCTCCCAGGTAGCCATTTTTATGGTTTTTCCATCAGAGGATGTATAAAATAATGTGTGCTGCTTAACTGCGTAATGAAAATACTTTATGTTTAATACTAACTTAAATGTCAACCAAAACAAACTAGGGATAAGGGGCATTTGAAATTGATATTATAATAATACATGCAGAAAAATTACAGCATAGCATGTAATATAGAGAATCAATACCAAAAGTTAAATCTACACACAAATGACTCTATGAAGAGTTAAATATTTGACTTTTGCATTTTACATTTGTTTGTCTGAGAACTTGGCATAAGCAATTAACTTGCAGAAGCAATTAAAGTGTTTTGCACGGATTTGCTAATTCAGTCATCATGACAACTCTTAAATACGTATTATTCTTTTTTCTTTTTTAAATATGAGGAAAGTACAGAAAGTTTGTGAGTTTCATAACACCACATAATAAAAGGGTAATAAGAATGCTAGGACCTAGTTTATTTTGTTGTCAGTCTATGCATTTTTGGTCAATTTCATTGCCACTTTTGATGATTCTTGCGGTATATATTTTCTGTCAATGTCATACTATGATATTCTCAACATGACTTTATAAACTATTTTCAAACTTTAAAAACATATTAATATAAAAAACAGATGTTATGCATTCCATACATACAATTTCAAGATGACAATCACTTCCTTCACTCCCCTGTCTGTGTCATGTGGGTTTTTTTTTTCATTTCTTGAACTATAGGGGATAAATAAAAATTGTAGCAAACTATGCCAGCTTTCCTGAAACTGATTTGGCAAACATGTATGAATGGCAAAGCAGAATTAAGATAAAATAATTTCCCTCCCAAAATTGTGTCTGGGGTAAACTACAAATAAAGCTTTGAATAAAGAGTTCAAGAATTTCTTTCTGACCATGAAATTAGCTTTAGTGCTAACAAAAAGCTGTTTGTATTCAATCACTACTTCAAGCTCAAACTGGACTAATTAATCCTGTTTCAAACTGGGTACATTCAGTTCTTCCTATGATGTCTCAAAACAAAATAAATCAAAATAAAATTGGTCCCTTTGACTCATCTCTAGCCTCCCCCACAGCTCTATTTTACATCTTGTTGAAATATAATTGTTGTGAGGACTGTAGCATACTGTTTTCTGTATCATTAGTCCCTGGGACAATATGTGGCATAATTAGAGGGTGGATCCATTTACAATAAATGCAGGCACCAGTGAACTTATTTCTTGTCTGTTATTTCTCTACATTATTGTTCCTTCATGATAAAATGTCTAGTAAGGGTATTAGCCACTAATTTAAAATACCACAAATAAAATTAAAGACAAAAAAATCACAGATGACCTTAATATAGAGTATGATTTTGGAAAACAAAAGAGAGACTACTAATCCTTCTAAGCAAGTGTAACAAAGGGTACAATCAGGTTATAAAATAAGAAAAGACAGTTAATAAAAATACTGTTTACATAATTCATCATTTAAATATGCAAATATAATCAACAAGACATAGTATTTTCATGATATTCAGTTTTGTAAAGCACTAATGAAGCAGGTGTATCTAATAAGATATTCAAGCTCATATATTCATGATTTTTGAACTCTAAATTGATATAGTGTTCGCAGAAAATAATTCACCAATAAATACAGATTGTCTCAAAAATTTAGGGCCTGACATGATAGCCTAGCGGCTAAAGTCTTCTTCTTGAATGCACCAGGATCTCATATGGTTGTAACCCCAGCAGCCTGCTTCCCATCCAGCTTGCTGCTTGTTGCTTGGGAAAGCAGTCGAGGATGACCCAAAGCCTTTGGGACCTTGCACCCACATGGGAGACCTGGAAGAGGCTCCAGGCTCCTGGCTTCAAATTAGCTCAGCTCCAGCCATTGCAGCCACTTGGGGAGTGAATCATCAGACAGATCTTCCTTTCTGTCCCTCTTCCTCTCTGTATGTCTACCTTTCCAATAAAAATAAATAAAACTTTTTAAAAAATTTACTTCCCCTTGACTTCATAATTTGACCCCTAGAACTCTAAATATGAGAAATTATGGTAAGAACACATGGGCATATTTGAAAAAAGCTCATGGAATATATTCACATATATTCATATTCCATTTAAAAGGTATTTATTTATAGTAGAGACAGATTGAAAGAGAAAGCAAGAGAAATCTTCCATCCGCTGGCTTACTACACCAAATTTGGCAGCCACAGGGACTATACAGGCAAAAGGTAGGAGCTAGGAATTCTATCTGGGTCTGCCATGTGGTTGATGTGTCTGGAAGCTGTGTCAGAAAAGGAGTAGCTAGAACCCCAATGGAAACTCTAATGCGGAAAGACGTTGTCCCAGGAGAAAGCTTAACCAAATGCACCACAGTCCTGGCCCCTTAGTGTGTTATTAATGGGAACGGGAGTATGATTGAGTATATATGTGTGTGTGTATGTATGATTTTGTGTTTATAAAATGTAAATTTGGGAATTAGGCTCACAAATTGGTGCTTATGGAGAAAAAAATAAATATACTGCAGATGTATCTTGTGTTTTTCTCAGAGCCGTGGAATGATTATATTCTGTTTTATCTTTAAAAGATATTTTAAAATATACTTTAAATACAGAACAAAAACCAAACTTCTAAAACCAAATAAACTAGGGATGCAAGTAAATCTGCTGCCTGCTACATCAACAATCCACTGGATGCCACTGGTGTCCCAGCTGCTCCCCTTGGGATCCAGCTCTCTGCCAATGGCTGGGAAGTGCACCAGACCCCTGCCACCCACGAGAGAGACCTCAGTGACGTTCCTGGCTCGTAGCTGTGGTCTGGCCCAGCCTTGCACATTGCGGCTCTGAGAGGCGAACCAAGGAAAAGAAGATTTCTCTTTCTATGTCTCTTTCTCTCATTTACTCTCTCTCAACTCTCCCCACCCACCTCTGCCTACGTTTCTGTAATTCTTTCAAAATAAGTCTCGGATACACACACACAGACCACAAAGTACATGTATGATCAATGCCACAGACGGAAAATCTGAGCCTCAGAATCATGGAGTAACTTAACCAATGCTGCACTGCACAGTGTTAGATGCAAAATTTAAGGTCAGCCGGCCGGCCTTCCTGCCTTCCTTCCTTCCTTCCTTCCTTCCTTCTTTCCTTCCTTCCTTCCTTCCTTCCTTCCTTCCTTCCTTCCTTCCTTCCCTCCTTACTTCAAAGTTTATTTGCTTGAGAAAGATAGCAATTCACCCCCCAATTGCTCATGGTGGCCAGGGTGCTGAAGCAGAGAGCAGGAACTCAATGCTAGTCTCCACCCTCTACGGATTCAGGGAACAAACCTACTTGAGCCATCCCCACTGCCTCGCGTTCCACATAGGCAGGAAGCTTGAGTCAGGAGCCCAAGTCAGAACTCCACCTCTGTTGTGGAACCCTGCAAACAAAGCCGCGGCTGCTGGGCTGAGCACCTGCCCCATAGTGCCTATTTCTTCATCACGCTACTAAATAATTCAGAAAAACACTTTCTGCAGTTGAAAAACATAAATCTCACAAGTTTTCTTTTGAAGCAGCAAACCTTTGCCTTGGTTTCAGAGCTTATGTTTTTGTGAAATGTACTAACAATGTTCAAACATTCCCTGGTAGTAATTTTAAATAAACTAGTTTGCATATGTGAGCTATTTCATGCATTTTTTTACAGTAGATAAAATATGTTAATTTGTGTAAATGGTCTTCTGGGTACAGATGCTCAGCCTGAAAGCAGGCTTATCTTAAAAGCTGCTTGGCTTTCATTGGCAGCTTCTTTGATAGGCATAGTTTATTTTTCTAATGCTGTCTCAGTATAGGAATAATTTTAAGGAGGTATTTGTGGCTAAATGAAAGAAAAAATAACTTTGTTGGCTTTGGTAAATATTAATAAGCTCATAGAAAATCTTGTTAGTGAAGTGCGGCACTTTGTTGAGATTTGTTGCCATCTTGGCCCTTTGTGGATTAGCAGACGGGCGTGTGTGCCATTGGGAGCTCTGCTTCAGTTCATTTGTATGTGCCGACAGAAGGCTCACCTTGGTCTTTACCAGGAGTGGGTAGGCATCTTAATAATAATAGATTGGATTTCAGCAAGAAGAAAGCAAATAATTCAAAAATAAAGCATCTGACTTATTCATTTCAAACTGCCTCAACAAAATGGACACTATTTGTTTCTGATTACATATGTAATATATATTATATACATACAGATATATATATTTTGCCATATAAATATGGCATCATTAGCAGAGTAAAATCCAGCTTTAATTAATGTTAGAGTAAGAAGTTCAGAATGTAAATTGCTTATAATGGTATGCATACTTATATCCTATTATATGAAATTATTGTAGCATATGTGAAATTTGATTTAGGCAATTTTATTTTAGACCACATGCCATGTCCACTTATCAAATATTTTTAGAATCCTTTTTTCTTAAGTTCTAATTGTGTTAACAACTTCAAGGAGATAACCTAGTCATTATTATTTCCTTGCTTTTCCTCTTCTAGAAACTGTCACTGCAAAAATCATCAAGATTGAGCCTCTATTCTAAACTCTTAGTTAAATTCTATTCACAATGATTTGAATAAAGCTCTTAAATCCTTTTGCAAAAAACAATTTATGCAACAATTATTATCCAAGCCAATTTTTAGCTGAGGTTTTTGCTGAGTATTTTATTGTTGTTTATAAACAGTGTGGGTCTCATGAGAGACTACTTCAATCGTTTAGGAAACAAAGCGACAATTTTAAAAATGATTTCCTAACGTGAAAAAAACTGAGCTCATTTCTGAGAAGATAATAATTTTAAGAACTGCAGGTATATGGGAGCCATGGCTACATAGAGCCAAGTTTCCAAGTTGTGTTTGTAGGAAGGGAGAACATAGGTATCTAACGAAAATCTCGAAATTCAAAAAGTTCAACTGTTAACCATTTTGAGTAAAGGAAGAAAAGTACTTAATATAGGCTATGACTAATTCACCTCCAAGTATACATGATTCAATTCAGCTGTGACTGTTTAAAACTTTGCTTTTATATTTTTAAGGGAATTAAAACCACAGTTGAAGTTTAAATGATAAATTAGGCACATTACTGTATTTTGTTTTGTCTTGTCTTGTTTTTTTGTCCCGGAAATGAATTCTAGACAAAATGTTGAAAAAATTGTTCAAAAATCAATTAAAAATTATTTCTTAAAATTCTAAAATTAAAGAACCTTTAGAAGGCTTGACTTATATTAAGAACTCCCAATATAAAACTCAAAGGTCGCAATGCTTTTTAAATTTAGATAAATTTCTTAATGCAGTTCAGTCTGATTTGATATTTAGAAATTTTATTTTGGTATAGTTTTCCAATATCATATGGTAGTAGCAGGGTGAATGATTCTTTAGACACATCCTTTCCTTTCTCTGTGGACTGCTGATTATCACTGTAGACAGCCCTAAGCCATTGGATAGATTGGATCAAGATTTAGGGTCTGAGAAAGGGAGATTGCCTTGGATTTTTAGGGTAGGCTCTAGGCAATTATATGAATCCTTAAAAGCAAAGAAACTTTCACTTCTGTCTTCAGAAGATGTGATTGTGGAAGAAGCAATGAAGAAATGCAACCTAGATGGCTTTGAAATTGAAGAAAGGAGACCACAAGTAAAAACAAAACAAAAGAACAGGCTCTAGAAGTTAAAAAAGGCAAAGAAACAGATTCTTCCTTAAAATCCAACTAGACCTTTGCTTTCAGCCCAGTGAGACAGCCAAATTAAATAATTCGTGCTGTTGAAACCACTAACTGGATGTTAATATGCCATAACAGCAATAGAAAATTAATAATCATTGTTGTAGGCTAAATAATGCCACACCCCAAATATTTATTTGCATGTCATAGTCCACAGAACCAATGCATATTGACTTCTGTGGCAAGCAGCCTCCTCATGCATGATTAAGAATATTGAGATGGAAAAATGATCCCAAATAATCTGAATAGACCTGTATATGGTCAACACAGTCCTGGAAAGAATGAGAAGAGAGGTGACATGATAATGGCCATCAAGGTGCAACTTTGAGGCTGGAAGGAAGGATCTCAAGCCCAGAAATCTGAATAGTCAGGAAGTTGGCAAAGGCGAGGAAATGTCTAGGTGAGAGGCTCCACGTAGAACCAGCCTTCCAAATACACTGGCTTCTGATCAGTGGGACACATTTTGGACTTTGATCTCCAGACTTACCTTGAAAGAGAATGAACTTGTCTTGTTTTAAATGACTAAGTTTGTGGGAACTTATTTCAACAGATATAGTGAACTAACAGACACATTTAAGATGTAAAGTGATACATATATATGCAAGGAACTACATGGGAAAAACACAAATTTTTTTCATATTTCTGGATAAAAATTGTTGGTAAAATCATGGAAACTGTGTTTTCAGGTGAAAATCCATTTGTTTCTATGGAAAATAAAACAGTATGTATTTACCATGTACAGCATACTGTTTTGAAATATATATATATACACACACATACACTGAAGGGCAATTAAATATGGCCAATTGACATGGACATTAGTTCACATTTTCTAAACACTTCATATTTATTCTTAAACTTTTCAAATATTTACTTATGTATTAATTGAATTTGATTTTAAGATTTTAAGTTTGGGGGCCTGTTGCAGTAGCCTAGTGGCCAAAGTCCTCGCTTTGCACTCCCCGGGATCCCATATGGGTGCCAGTTCGTGTCCTGGCTGCTCAATATCTCTTCCAGCTCCCTGCCTGTGGTCTGGGAAAGCAGTTGAGGATGGCCCAAAGCCTTTGGACTCTGCAACTTGTGGGAGACCCGGAGGAAGCTTCTGGCTCCTGGTTTCAGCTGAGCTAGCTCCAGCAGCTACGGCCACTTGAGGAGTGAATAAGTGCACGGAAGATCTATCTCTCTGTATCTCCTTCTCTCTGTAAATTTACCTTTCCAATAAGAATAAATTTAAAAAGATGATTTTAATTTTGGTAGAATCCTAAACCATGGTCATGACCATCATAATTCACATTTCTGCTTTCACACATTTAGTAAGCATCTTTTACATTAGACTAGGATTTGGCCAGTAGCACAACATTAATAGTGGACAAACAACCCATCGTTCACAGACTGAAAGCCAAAGAGAGCCTCCCCAAGGCTGGGGTAGAGAAAAATCAGCAGTGGTCCCCAACACTCCTGCCATCTAACTAAACTGGTCCACACTGAAAGAACCATTCACACACTATCCGAAATCACAGGAAATGAGAAATGTTAGTTTTTGCTTAGCCATTAAGTTTGAAGATGATTTTTTTATCAGTCTATACACAATGCAGTGTGATAACTTGCTCAGGCTATGCAGAACATTTCAGGAATGAATTGATCTCCAGCAAGCCCAAGGAGCTAGTGCTTGCATGTACTACAGCAGATCTTTTTGTTTGTTTTTAACAGTGGTAGCTTCAATTTGGGTTAGGCTAGGCTAGCAACTGGAATAGGAACTGAGCACACTGAAACTACTGAAATTGAAATAACTTGACTTGTACTTCTCAGCCTTATTTTTTTTTGTTATTTTTATTGTTACTCTCTGGAATATACACAGTCAAAATAATTAGGTTAGTAATATTCTGCCAAAAAACTTTTCAAACTTTAAATATATATTCTGAATGAAAAAGCAGTCCATCACCCACATCACCTACACACACACACTACTGGCTGCAGTTGCTGAGTCAGTTCTGTCTCTAGCTCCATCTCTTATACGAACCAATAGATGCTGTAGCCCAACCCAACTCTGCTCACCACACACAACCCTCAAATACACCAACAGGAACTGCAGCCCAGTTGCAGCGATCCAATAGCTCTGGCCCCAGCCTTGGTTCCTATAGAAAAGACTGACCCAGTCTGTCCCACATCCCATTCAGCTCTCGTACACATTGGTGGGAGTTGGAGCTTAGCTCAACCCAATGAGCCCACTTTCCAGACCACACTCATGCTGGCAGGTGTCACCTCCTGCCTAGCCAGACATGCCTCACCAGTGGGAATTGCAGCCCATCAGAGAGGTTCCCACCATTTCCCCACATGGCTCACTCCCAGCCCCAAATCTTGCACTTTCCAGGTGGTTTTATAGTCTAGTATGACAGGGCTTGCCTGCAGTCCCAGTACATTCCAGCTGATGCTGGAGCAAAACCCAACCAACCTGCAACTGAGGAGGCCAAGTTTTGACACATGCACACCACGACCAAGCAACAGATCTTGTGATTTTCCCTGTGGTTGGATCTCTGAGTCCAGGGGTTCAGTTAAGGGGATCCCCAAAGAAACTTTATCTGTTACCTCAGACCTGACTCCTGTGTGTGCCAGAAAGTACAGGATCTGATTCAGTCTGTCACCCACATCAGCCTACATACACACTGGTGATTGTTTATTTGCTGAGTCAGTTCTAGCTCTACACCCTTCTCTTATGTAAATCAATGAATGCTGTGGCCCAGTCTAACCCTGCTTACCACAGACTCGGCACACCAGTGGGAACTGCAGGCTAGTTGAAACAACCACAATTCACCCTCACCAGGCCTACCCCATCCCTGGTTCCTGCACACGACTGTGTATGCAACAGACTGGTTCAGTCTGTCCTGCATTCCATCTGGCTTTTGTACACACCAGTGGGTGATGCAGCCTATCTCCAGCCTGACCAACCCCACTATCGAGCCCACACTTATGCTGGTGGGTGCTATAGCCTGTGCAGCCAGGTCCACCCGCAACGCTGATTCTCCTGCTCAGCCCACCAGAGGGGTGCCATAGTTTCTCTACTAGACCCACTCCCAACCCCAGATCTTTTACTTTCCAGGTGGTTCTGCAATCTAATTTGATAGGACCTGCCCCCATTCCCAGCACTTGCCAGCTAATGCTGTTGCAAAACCCAGCCAGCCTGTACTTACTCTGACGTATGCATGTATAGTCACTTAGCCCAGCCTGGCTCTCCCCCTACCCCAGTTTACGTGCAGGCCAATGGGTATTGTAGCCCTGACCAACCTAATCTGCCCCTGGTCCCAACTCTCACACTCACCAGCAGGAGCAATGGCCCAGCAGAGGAGCCTGTCTTGTCCCTTTGCTGGGTTTGCCGCCTCCCTGTCTTCCCTCCTGCCTCCGCAACCCCTTCACCCCCAACCCCAGCCCGTGTTACTTGTGCTGGTGGTGCTGCGGTCCAGTATGGCATGGTTTGCCTTATGTTGGCATTTTCCAGTAGATGCTGCAGCCTGGTCTGGCCCTGCCTGCCCCCGGTCCCAGCTCATGAGGACAGATGCTACAGCCTAGCCCAGTCTGGACTGCCATGGGTGTAGACTTTCAGCCATCAGATTTGGTCCCACTTTTCTGTTTTTTACCAAGCTATTTACTTCACCAAATCCTACCCCACCTTTCTTATCTGTAAAAGGAAGGACAATAATTATAACTCTCCATAGTTTTGTGGTGAGTTAGTGTACAACTTCTAGATTGACTATCATTTTTTTTTTTGTCACAAACTATTTTACTCTGCTCAAGGTCTGCCTTACTGTAACTGTGCTACAACAACATAAGATACGATTCCCTTACTGGGACTCTGGCAAGAGTTGATTGACAAAATTTACTATTATAATTCTTACTATTATAAAATTTCCTCGAAACACACAATTATGAAAACAAGAAGCATGGTGTCTGTTCCACTGGAATGAGAGTAATGAATTAATTTCTAAGATTCCAAAGGACCACAATATGAAGATGCCAAATGATTTCAGAAGTTCCTTCCAGTTCTTGAATTTCAGAATCACAGTTACTCTTTGCATGTTAGAATGATGCTACTTATTGCTACTTATTTCCAAGCAAAATGACCTGACATTCTTAGGGAAAGACATACTGACTCTGTCCCCTTTCCTGTGAATATAAATGTTGAGATATCCCAGCTCCTCTGAGTTTTCCATTGCTAGGTATTTGCCTTTGTATCCTGACAGAGAAACTTCTGCAGGTTTTTTGAATCGTATATATTTTTTTCATTCAGAGGAGTTAATATATATGATTTTAAAAATGAAAATGGGGTCTTAGTGGCATTTATTATAATAAATTTCTATCACCATTTTAAAGTGTTTTTTTCTGGCAGGTTTGGCTAAACAGGAATATAGTAAGTGAATCTTATAATATTGGAAGTTAAAGAATTAATATTTTGTTAGCCATGTTTGCATTGGGAAATGTGTCTGTGAAAGTGAACAGTTTAAACTTGTAAGGATATCATGAATATATTTCATTATATTCCAATATTTCATTGTGTTACTTTCGTAACTCATCCGATGATAGGTGACTGTCTCTCTTATTGCTTCATGCAAAACATTGAAACTGAATTTCTCATGGTTGAAAATTATCCAGTTCTTTTCTGGATTCTTTTCAAACCACTGAGGCATCAATGTAGCACTGTCATTTTGTTCTGAAAGAGTTAATGTAGACTTCAAAAATGGGTCTAATTCACTGGCTAATGGTATCTTTTCATAGGAATTACTTAGCTTCGTGGAATAGCCTTTCATCTTTCTGCTTTTTTGGTTAATTCAATAGAATTTCCATCCAATCTACATTGTTTCATTCTAATTACAGTCTGTCCCTCATCTTACAAATGATTTTGTTCCAGAAACTCATTTGTAAGTTGGTTATTTGTAATTTAGAAGGTACTGTTCGATAGAAAACTAAAAGCTATACAGGTTATGTTTGTTCCCATAATGGCCCACAAAAGTCAATTTAACCCATTCCTTACCTGGTGCTAAGACTGCTACCAGCCAGTTGAGGACAGCAGAGCAAATGAACAGAATGTGCTAGAGTTCTTTCTTCTATAAAACAGGCCCATTAGTGACAGAGTAGACTTTCTTGTCCCAACAATACCCCTATAGCAATGATTCTTGTTATTCGTGTTGGAGTTAGAAAAGGCTAAGAATCAAGTTGTACAATTCAACTTAAACATCAGCGTAAAGGCTGAGCATGAAGTACCGGAATTGTTTTCATTTATAAAGTGTGGTGAGACTGGATGCTGAGGAAAAGAAAGAGGGTTGAGAGCCAGGTAGGAGAAGGGATTGGTGGGACCCAAATTTGGGGATTCTGTATAAGTCTTTCTGCAGCCCTCATTGTTGCCTACTATTTCAGAGTCCCTTGCACATTGAAGTTTATCCAGGGAAGATATTTGATAATGAGCAGGCATGAAAGCAAAGTCAGTTAATTCATTTTTAAAAAATGGAATGTAAAACAAAGCAAAAGGAGACAAAAGAGCATGGCTTCAATGCTTTGCGAGCCTTTATGGAAATCACTCAGTTGTCCGTGCCGTTATCTCAGTACCTGAGATTTGCTAGGGTATACAGAGGAAGAGAGAGTCTCAGTAGAGTAAGGGAGGGGAATTGGAGAGCATGACAGAAGTCCTCGGGCAGTGACAAAGATTTCTACACTGACTACCCTCTGCTTCCTTCTCTGCCACCACCTAAGACAGATTATGAGGAAAAGGAAAGTGAATGCATTCCTTGGTCAAAACAGAGAATGCAAACTTCTAGTTAAAAAAAAAAAAAAAAAGATGTTAGTTGAAGGATTTCTCCTGCATTCCAACCAGGTCCACAGCCACAAGTTCATCACAGATCATACCAACCTGGGGTCTCCAGATGAGGCTTCACTGTCAGGAATTTGAAAGAATTTTCTCCAGAGGAAGGGAAGTCATTATCCACTATTTCTCTGGAGTAAAGCAGATGCCTTTATAAGGAGACCATTGCAATCTTAGAAACAAAATTGCATACCAGGTACAAAATTGATTCTAGGATCCCCTGTAGACAACAAAATCCATGTGAGCTCAAACCTGTTACATAAAACGATGTAGTACTTACATGCATTCTCCCATATACTCAGACTCATCTCTGGCTGATTGCATCGGTTAGTGAATGGCGAATGAGGGACGGAAGACTATCTGTTTCAGTTTTAGGCCGCTGTACTCATAATTACTTTCAGTGCGTACTTAATTGAGTCTGCATATGCAGAACTGGTTGGTGTGGAAGGTGACAAACTGTGATCCTGGCATGCAGGCACTCAGTCAGGCTCCCCTTCCTGGGTCTTGGATGCACTTCTCTACCCATCTTACTCACATTCTTCCTATGTGTCGCTTAACATGTGTGAGATGAATGAGAAAGCCTGTCCTGAACATCTCCTTCCATCAGCCTGGGCTAAGCACTGAGACAGGAGCTCATGCATAGAATATTTATTGCCACTTTTTATTATTTTTACTCTTACATAATTCATTGGCAAATTCCCTTTAAAACATTTACTTTCCATGATACAGTTCCATAGGCTTAGGGATTTTCCCCTGTCACCCTCACCCTCTTCCCCCCACCCCCCACAAACTGCTTTTTCTTATGTTATTATAATAGTATAGTTCTTCAGCAACAGTCACAAGTCCATCATATGCTGTTTAAGAGTATCATGATATTGCAGATGTAGACGACAGTAGAAAGCCCAGATCTTTGTCTTTTTCCTTCACTGCAAGATCTCCCCATCCAGACAAAAAATATGAATTAACGAAACATCCAATCCCTAATATGATGTCTGACACCATTGTGGTGTTGGATACATTTTTTTTATGAAAGTAGAAATTGTGTGCCTTAATATGTGTCTGTGTAGCGAATTCATTTTTTTTAAGCGTTTGTGTACCTGAGGGGGGAGGCTCCTATCATTAATTCGTTGTCTAAAAGGTCAGCAACAACCAAGGCTGGGCCAGGAACAGAGTGAGGAATCTTCAATGCAATCCGCATCTCCCATGTGGGTGGTAGGAACCCAGCTACTGGGGTCTTTACCATTACCTCGCAGGATCCGAACCGTGGAAGCTGAAGTTGGGAGCCAGAACCTGGATGCGGGCAACTTAACTGTTAAGCCACACAGCTGTTCTGGAACATATCATCTTTACACTGTCCAAAACACTTCAATAGCACACAGATGAGGTTTACAAGATTCTTCCCAACTATTCACTTGTCAAATAGTTTATCACGTATTCTAAGTGTGGGCTCTTGCGAATCTGTATCTCCAGAAGTTCACCTCCACATTAAAATTGCATTGAGTGCTGCACAGTTTGCCAGCTAACCGTCATTATTTTCAGTTGAATTAGCTTTAGGAATTCTAAGGAGAGAGAGCTGTCATCAGCTTGCTGCATCAAGCAAACCACCGTTCTTAGACAAGTGGCAGGAACGGCCTTTCGAAACATCTCCGGCCCTGCATGCCTCGTGACTATTCAGAACAACTGAGAAACTCTAGCTGAATCCCTGGGAGTCAGGGATGTCACCATGAATAATGTGGCAATATGGATCGTGGTATTGATTTCAGCTATCCAAGTGCTTAATTTACAGTGATCCATATACTTCACAAAGATATGCTTTTAGGTAACAAATCTCTTGCGGTTTCATCCCTTTATCTTCTCCATGGGTTTTAGTCCCGTAAGAACAACACTTGACACAGCAACACAGCTCCTATGACACCCGAGTGTTTTCAAGGCTTCTTCATTTTCAGGTTAAGAGAAATTGTCCTTTCTGCCCTGCCACTTGGCAGTCAATGATGCTTCCATTTCTGTAACTGGTGTATCATATACTCTGTCGTAAAAATGTGCCTAGCTTTTGTGTCATGGTATCGTCCATAAGATCCTGAGAAACTATTTCTGGACAGTGTACTAGGTCTTCCTCAGTTTCAAAAGAGGTAAATTTTTGTGAGTTATACAGCCTAGAATTTTCTTACGAATTTGAGAGAATAACAAAGAAAAATGGGTAGGAAAAGAGAGAGACAGAGAGAAAATGAGTGAAATCTTCAGAGCTCACCAGTAGCTTATAGAAATATTATGTTTCAACTATAGAAAAAACTCCCAAACCCTGATTCCCATCCAATTCCCTGCTTGTGGCCTGGGAAAGCAGTCGAGGATGGCCCAATGTCTTGGGACCCTGCACCTGCATGGGAAACCTGGAAGAAGCTCTGGGCTCCTGGCTTCGAATTGGCTCAGTTCTAGCTGTTGCTAGCGTTTGGGGAGAGAATCATCAGATGGACGATCTTCCTGTCTGTCTCTCCTCTCTGTATATCTGCCTTTCCAATAAAAATAAATAAATCTTAAAAAAAAAGAATAAGCCGTCCCAAAGTTCAAGTATTTCTTTAGTTCTTGTATCGATATTCTACTGCACTGTCAATGTCCTGAAGTATTTACCCCATATTTCATGTTTTTCAATGTTGCATTTGGATCCTTGATCAATATTGAGTTGATTTTTCTATAAGATGAGAGGCAGAGATCTACTTCCATTCATATTTTTCTTTGTGTGTTTCATAGTTTGCTTTCAGATCTGGAGCTATTTGTAGAGAATAATTGTGTTCCATATAATTATAGTGTTGCTTTTCTTCTTCATGTTTTCTGTGTCTCTATGTCATGTCTGCACATCTAATATAACGGTTTATTTTATTTTATTTTAATTTATGGATATCACTGGAAAATATTTTTTTGTTGTTTAGAGGCACTGGTTAAATGGTGTCACCCTGTTATGTTCATCTGGATTGGGTTCGTGGTGACCGTAGGCATTAAACCTCTGAAGAAGTTCTTTAGTTGTAATTAAAGTACCACTGCCTGCAAGTGGCATGGTTGTCTGGTCGACAGTTGTTTATGGATGTAGTAATATGACCTTGAAGTAGATAGGAGCTTCTAATGTGTGTGTGTTTAGTCTTCGGAGACTTGGTTGTAATCACATAGGTGTTTCCAGTGCTGTGGAACAGAGGAAACTATTCTCTTATCCTAAAAGCTAAATCTGAGTGCTTCTGTGGCTTTTGCCCCAGTTAACTAGAACTCTCCGGCAGTATGCACAGTGTGGGTGTGAAGAATGCTGTGTCTTACAGCACCAAGAACCCAAGCCCCAGCTCTGGGAGATATTAAAAGAAATTTGTCCCAGTTCTACAGGGAGAATACAAGGCATGCTGAGGATTGCAAACTGGTAGATGTGGGTCTGGAACAGTAGGATTCAGGGAAGCTCTTCCCCAGGACCCACAGGGTGTATGTTGCTGTGACCAGGAGAATAGTCACAATCCTGAAGCTTCAGGCTGTAACTTACATGGTAAGTGCTATCTTGTTTGGAATTGGGGATCAGCATCACTTTCCCTAAGCAGAGGAATGGGAGTACAACCCTCTCTATAACAGGTGAGCCTGAGTTGCTTTCGGGATTAGGGCCCCAGCAGCAGCCATCTCAGCAATGATGGCACAAAGGGAATTGCCCTAGCTCCTGTGCTTGAGCCTGGACCTTCAGCACCCTCCAGTGAGGACTTCAGAAGGAACAGCCTCAGATTCTGGTCCACTGTGATAATACATGGGATGCTCCAAGAAGCCTGGGGCAATTTCCCTACATGGTACAAAACAGGCAAGTGTGGTTTGAGGATTTATACCCAAAACTCCCACGGCTACAGGATTCATAGAGGCTGCTCTCTGCCCTGGAAATCGTGTTTGTTTCCTCTGGTAGCTAAGGGGCTGCTTGTTTCCCTCCTAACAATGATGAAGTTTAGCAACTTGTGGGTAGAGAGGCTCAGGTCTGGCACTTAGGGGAAGAAGAAAGCAGAGTGGGTTCCTTATCTTGAAGTAATAACGTGAATCACAGACTTCAGTCAGTGAGACCTGTGGAATTCTCTTGTAAACTGAGCTACCTGTCTGTCGGTGCCTGTTTGATAACCTCTTCCTGGAAAAAAAAATGGTTTTTGCTGGCAGGGGAGTTGGGCAAGTCTGGGGTTGGGGTGAGGAACTTTCTTCCTCTTTTTCTGTACTAGCTCTTAGGATCCCTGTGCCTGTTTGCAGCCCTTCCCACTTCCTTATTCAAGCTTTTTCTCTCAGTCCATCTTCCCAGTTTTAATGTTTTGGTGTAGAACACTTTTCCCAGTACAATGGTGTCACAGATCAGGGAACCAGGATAGGACAGCAGCTGTGGTGGTGGGCTTTATTTCTCTCCCTCTGGTGGTTTTTGGAGTCTCTGTGCTGTTTGTGGTTACGATCTTGTTTCTAGTTTATTTCATTTCATTTTTGAAAAGTTTTTGTTTTAATTTTTATTGGAAAGGCAGATCATATTTACAGGTACAAGGAGAGACAGTGGGAAAGATCTTCTAGCCGTTGTTTCACTCTCTAAATGGCTGCTATGGCTGGAGCTGAGCTGATCTGAAGCCAGGAGCCAGCAGCCAGGAGCCAGGAGCCAGGAGCTTCTTCAAGTTCTCCCACACAGTGCAGGGTCCCAGGGCTTTGGACCATCCCCTACTGCTTTCCCAGGCCACAAGCAGGGAGCTAGATGGAAAGTGGAGCAGTCAGGACATGAACTGGCACCCACAGAAGATCCTGGCATGCAAGGGGGGGATTTAGCCATTGAGCCATCACACCAAACCCATCCATCCTGTTTTTATTAAAACTCCCCCTTGGGCAGTCTTCTGAAATGTGACTCTTCCTTCATTGTTCTAAGACTTCATTCTTGAGGTGGATAGACTCCCTGCTCAGCTTTGTGTTTATGTAAACCATTGGCACTGAAATAAAGATGGATAAAAATGTTGAAACATTTCTTCTTTGGACCAACATCACCCAGGAACCCACTTCATATTTCTTCTAAGGTATCTCAAAGATGTCAGATTCATCCTAAACCTAAATTTAAACTGTTTCTAATATTTCTCCTTTCTACTTCCAACCTTCTGCTGTGCTTCCGAGCTTAATGAATCCATATAAATCATATTCCAAGCTCAATGAATCCATACAAGAATAACTGAGTTATCCTTGTTATTGTTTTTTCACAGTTTAACCCAATTAATGTTATTGCCCAAATAAATGGATTCCATGTGTTTCTGTCATGAGGGTTTTTCCCTATTCTAATCCACCATCTTATCTTCCCTAGATTGTTGGAATGGCTCTGCCCATCCTCTTTTGTTGTCTTATCTGTTCTCAGCACTGGAGCCAGAAAGGTCCTATGGAAAAATCTAGAGAACAAAATAAAATCTAATAATTTTCTTCTCTTTTTAAGAATATTTCAGTGTTTCCCCATTGACTGGATAGAAATCAAATGCCTGTTAGGTTTTATCCCTATCTTATCTCACACCATGCTTAACAGTCTTCACTCGCTTGTGGTTTCCCAAAATGCACATTCCGAGGCAAGAATTTTGGAATCTGAAGCCACAAAATAGCAGTGAGTGAGTGGGAAGAGAGGAGGAAAAGAAAGAAAATCCATTAGGAGAGCACGTCATCAAGTTTGCTTCTCTATTCAGTAGTATCCTGGTTCTAGAAGACCTCTTGAAAACTTAGCAAATGGGACTCCTGATGATATGGGAGCTAGTTATGTTTAGTCACTGGCTCCCATTGTTGGAGAACTTCAGTGTTTTCCCCTGCATAACAAAGCCATCCCTGCACATTTACAACTTGTGTGTTCTGAGTTTTTGCCTACTAATCTTTCTGATTCCACCTCCTTCCTGGACAACCCCTGCCCATAATGCAGTAGGTTACTCCAGACTTGCTAAAAATACCACACACTTGTATAGCTGCCTTGTATGTCTTCTATGTAGTGCCAACTGCCATGAGGATTGTACATCTCACTGTGAGTCTTTTTTTTTATTAAATTTATTCATTAGTTACATTGTGTTGTAATTACATAGAATCTGGGCACTGTGAGTCTTTATGAAGATTTTACTGGCCACTAACTACAAACTCTGGAAGGCCAAGTTTCATGTCTGCATTTGATCATTGCCTTAATAGCATGCCACATAGGACCTGGTACATCAAATATGTTTAGCCTATTTCAATGACTATTTAAGTGCTGATATGTAAATGCGTAGGCATGCATATAAATTTGTAAAGAAAACAAACTTAGAACTATCAGGGTTAAAAAATTACTGTCAATATAAAAAAATACTGTTTTAAAAAATTGAATTTCTTCTTTTTGTGTCTATTGTATTTTATACTACTTATATAACCAGATTATATCAGAAGCATTATGTTTGAAGCAGTTCTTATTGAGAAAAGAAGAAAATGCAAGTATTTGCACCATCTTGATTGATCTGACAGTTGATAGTACTGGTAACACTTTTCTAGAAAAAGTTATCACTATGCAGTTTAATAAGACAGATATTTTGAATTGAAAGAGAATAACCAGATGCTATAAGACAGTCCTGTGAAATCATGCTTTAATCAACGGAGAGCACATTTGACAATGCTGGGCGATTTGAGAACTTGGGTACTTGTGAATATGTATATTCACATATCCTCCAAACATCATGTCCAAACCTATATCATTACTTGTCAAACTTGGAACTCTGATTTTGTAACAGAAATCTTGTTGCATGCCAACATGTTTTTGGCTTCACATTGATATAATAACAAATTAAAAAGGGATTTCAGGAGCTAGCATTCGGATTTAACTAATCAAATTGCTAGCTGTAATGTGTGCATCCCATATGGGTGACAGTTTGAGTTCCAGCTACCCCACTTCTTATCCAGCTCCTTGCTGAAAACAGCAAAGGATGGCCCATTGGTTAGGGTATTAAACCCGTATGACTCATAAGAAGCTCCTGGATCCTGGCTTCACTCTGACCCAGGTCTAGCTGTTGCAGCCATTTGAGGAATGAACCAGCAGGTGGAAGGTTTTCCCTCTCTGTTTCTCTCTATATCTCTGCCTTTCAAATAAATAAATGTTTAAACAGAATAATTGAGAGACAAGTAGAAATCAATATAAATTATTATTAATGGAAATTAAATACTCCCACAGCAATAACTAGTAAAAGGAAGCTATCAATAATCAATACATGCTTTCTATATTTTAATAATGATGTTACAATTTATAATGCATAATTAATTCAAATAACATGGAGATGATATGGCAACCTTGAGAAACAACATTGACAATGTGAAAATGGACCCATCTGCACCTTTGCAGGTTATGATATACCTGCTATTATATTTAAAAATATTTATTTTTGAAAATATCTGTGTCAATTTGTTATAGTCTGATTTTCTTTTTATCATAGAAGAGAAATTAGAGATATACCTGTATGTTTCTATTTCAGTTTAAGTTATCAGCTCCTTTAGGTTTGTTTTTTTTTTCTCCAGCAAAATAATTACTAAAATAGTAAATGAATGGGGGCTGTTATATTCTCTCCAGCTTCCCATGCTCAGGGTGCAGTTTGTGTCTCAGCTGCTCCACTTCCACTCTAGCGTTCTGCTGACAGAACTGAGAGAGGAAGTGGATGGGTCCCTGTCATTCGCATGGGTGACTGGTATGATGTCCTGGCTCCTGACTTCATCTTGGCCCACCTGTAGCTGCTGCAGGCATCTGTGATTAAACCAGCCACGGAAAATCTCTCAGGATGTGTAAGGAGTGGGCAGATGGGGGTTTGTCACCTCCCTTTCAAACAAATGCATGAATCTCCCAAAACTAGTAAATGGAGTATAAGGTAGTCCTATCTGTGTCAAACAGTGATTATTGTTGGTTATTACTTGCATAAGTTCCATTTCTCTCATTTTGGGAAAGTGGAGAATAAGATACTGAGTTTCTGGTGGAAATAGAATATGGCTTTTGCTCTAATTATTGTCAAAACTGTTTAAAATCATATAAACTGAAAATAGGATATAACCCCATGTGTTGAAGACTTTGTTGTCCTAAAATAATTCCCTCAAAAGCAATCTGTCCATAAGCAAGCATCATAAAAATATTTTCTTTACCTAATTGTACACTTGGAATAATAGAATGCCTTTTAAAGATATATACACTCTTGTATGTGAGGTTTTTTTTTTTCCTGCTACTCTTTGGTAGATCAGTGTCAAGGGGAAAATGAACTGCTGCAATATCCAACTTAAATTTCTTGGTTTATGTTTGCAGGTATATACATATATCCTAACAATGGAGTAAAATAAGTGAAAACGATTTTTCCTGAGGGGCTCTAGGCTTTCTTCTCACCAGCAGATGATTGCACGGTAATCAGAGCACAGAGTCTCTCCTGGGGCAATGCCTTTAACATCAGAACCTGTCAATAATGCATGTTTCGGAGCCAAGACTCCACCAGCGTGGGTGACTTCCCTCTGCCCACTTGCTCTCACCACTCCAGCATTGGGCCATTTCTGATGCTGTCCCCTCAGCATTGTTCCCATCAACCACTCTGCTGCATCCATCTTGGATAGAGTCATCTGGGCACATTTCATGCCTCGTGTGCTTAAGGATGCCGTGGTTGCCGTTCCTCATACCTGTGCTTTCTGTTGTTGAGTAGAGTAACCTGACAATGACATTTGTCAGGGGCCGGAACTTCATATCCTCTGGGAGAAGAGGACTTCTTTTTGACCAGATACCTTAGCCTTGGGAACTTCAGATTTGGCATAAGAAATGTTACAGGAATATGTCTTAAAGGGAGTATATTTAAAAAAATAATAATAATTGTTAGAAAAGAGATATTTATTATATATTATCTTTGTACGTCTGTACATTCATTTCATTTTGAAGGAAAATGTACTTCTAAGAGTTTTACATACGTGTAGGCTAACATGTATGAAATTAAGAGAAAACAAACATTGCAATGATCAAAAAAGCCTATAAAAACCAAGATTGTTCATTTTCTAAGTATAGCATTTATTATTTCATATCCAATGTATAATGTTTCATGAAGGTTGCCTTATATCAGAGAGATATTCATCCTTTGGGATTGCTTATTTCACTGAGTATAATGGTCTCCAGGTGGACCCATTTTGCTGCAAATGGTAGAATTTCATTCTTTTTTAGTGGCTGAGTAGTATTCCATGGGATAGATATACTGCAGTTTCTTGATTATCCATTCCTCTTTCAAGGAACATTTGAGTTGTTTCTGTCTTTGCTACTGTGGATTGCGCAGCTATAAGTATAGGGTTGCAGGTCACTTTTCAAAAGCAGATTTCGCTACATTTCATTTGGATATATTCTCAGGATATAAAGTAGTGAAATATAACAAATCGAAACTCTGTTGCACTGTTACTGAAATTGTGACTTTGTTTTAAAATCCTAATAGCACTATTCAACTGGCTAAGCTTTCTTGATTCTTGTGCTACTGTTTCATATCTATATTGTAAGGGATAATAAATGAGTACAAATTCTAGTTTTCTTTTCTGCCAGTTATTTAACTCAGAATTCAGCTGTCTGAGCACTCCCCATACTGACGTCCATTGTGGCTGCACCTGTAAACACTCCCACCAACAGTGCAGGACGGAACCTGCCAGCAGTCGTTTTTAGTTAACTTGTGTATGTTTTAAAACTTTGTTTCTCTTTCTCATTAGAGCAAAGCTTCATGACAACAAAATCCTTAACTGTCCTGATCATAAATATTACTCTCTGGGACCTATAATTTTTTGGCGCATATTGAGCAGTCACAAAAATGATCTTTGATGCATTTTATATGTAAAATAGAAGCTTGCCAATCACATTTACAGTTAATGCCACATCACTTTCCTGATCTCAATCTGATGAGATTTTGTCCCACATGCTTTTATGAAAAACTCCTTTATGAAAATTTCCCTAACAAATGCAATAACTACAACAACAAAAACCTTCGGTTTTCATTCTGAGTCTCAGCACTATTATAGGTTCATAATTTTTTTGTGAAACATGAATTCTGAATTAAATAACAGAAAATCTTTTATGATTTGTGTTCATTTATTATCCCTTATGGTAGTAGATATGAAACAGTAGTATAAGAACCAAGGAAACTTAGCAACTGAATAGACCTGTTAGGATTTTAAAATAAAATCACATTATTTCAGAGATAGTGCAACAGAGCTTTAATGTGTTGTATTTCACTACTTTACCAAATTGGAAAACAAAATAAAAAAGCACTGTTAAATAAATTTTAAATTCAAAACCATAATAGTCCGAATTGTACCTTGGAATATAGAACAGTAAAATTCATTGTGCTTCAAGAGATCATGAGGTGTAAATTGAGACAATAATGTTGTTTTCTTGGGTAGACATCTTATTAAAGAAAATAGATTCAATATAGTTCTTTTTAATTGACCATATATAAACTTCACCAATTTCAGATTTATTGAAAGGAAGGTAAACACGGGTTTTTAAAAATTTTTATAGTGCCTCATTTTCTGTGTGTTTTTGTGTAATCAGCAGATCACTTGTGCCACTGAATTTATATAACACTAAATGTTACTCTGGCTGGTATTTATAATCTCATTATCCACTTTATGATAATTCCAAAACTTGCTTATTGTGGAAAGAAGAAGCTGAAGCAATCTGAATCATTATTAACTAGCAATTTCACACCCGGAATACTTTCTTGAGCTCCAGTGCTTTTTTAAACATGCATTCCTGTATTTCCTCAGCCACACCAAGTGGCTGCATCCATTCCTGTGAATTTGGTGGCACACAGTATATTCAAACTGATTGGAACCAATTATCTCAAGATTGACAAGAAAATGGTTAACCTTTAGAATATCATTCATGCTGTAAAGCAGCTCATAACCAAGCAAGCTGATTGGATGACCCATTTCCTACACAGCATGCTGATGGTCTCTCACAGAAGTTGATTTTATCCAACAGTGCTTCAGAGTGCCTCCCTCCCATTTGTGTGAGAATGATTGCTGTGAACCCCCAACACTGGGATTACTCTATCAGTGAAAAGGTTGAGAATCTCTATAGGATTTCTGATACGGGAATGGTTGTTCAGCATGAGTACTTGGTGTGGTGGCTGTGGTGTGCCTATAGGACACCTGCAACATATCACAGTGTGTGGGTTTAAGTCTTGGAGATACTCCCAGCTCCAGCTTCCTCCAGCTTCCCGATGCAGACTGTGGAAGGCAGAAGGTTATAGCTGAAGTAGTTGTGTCTCAGTCCCCAAAGTGGGAGATCCGGATTGAGTTTCTGGCTCTTGTCTTTAGCCAGGTCACCTACAGATGTTACATAGATATGGAGACTGACTGAACCCGCAAATGAGAGCTGTTTGTTTCTCACTATCTTTCAAGTATGTAAAGTCAATATAACAGAAAATCTTTTTTTTTTAAAAAATGTTTGCCTCCATAGATAAGCATTATTTGGATATTTTTAAATTTTGAACTCTGAATTTTTTAGCCGATTGTTTTCTCCCTTTGGATTGTCTTCGAAAATTTTAATATCCAGAGGCCCATTTGCAGTTACAATATTTCATTGCAGACATCTGCATATGAATCTCTGTTCTTTGCATCTTGCTTTTGTATTTCTTTTTTTGTTCATATTTAATTCATTGTACTTTGCTTAATTACATGCTTTCTGTTAAGCTGACTTGGAAGCACAATTGAAATAAGGCAGGTTATTAATTAATTAATTACTGTATAGATTGGCTCATTGTAATCTTGAAGTCATTAGCACTACAGGAGAATTTGGGGAGGATTTATACTATCTTATAGAAATAAGGTCAATAATGTATTAATACTATATTTTATATGTAATATTTATATTCATGTGTAAATGTTAATATAGTTTTTTTTTAACACCTTCAACTGTGTTGGAAGCTGCTGAAAAATTTTAAAGACAAAATAAGACTATTTGATGACAACTAATCCAGTACAAAAATTAACAGTCTTAGAAAAGGCATCATCCTAAATGTTTAGTCAGTGGCTTCATTTGCATAGCAACATCATATTATGCTATTATTATTATCCTGTTCGACAGCCTTCAACAGAGATTGTGTTTCAAAGGTGTATTTATCAATTAGTCTTTTGTTTTTAAAGATTTATTTACTTTTTATTGCAAAGTCAGATATACAGAGAGGAGGAGTGACAGAGAGGATGATTGTCCATCCAATGATTCACTCCCCAAGTGACTGCAACAACCGGTACTGCACCGATCTGAAGCCAGGAGCCAGAAACTTCCTCTAGGTCTCCCACGCGGGTGCAGGGTCCCAAGGCATTGGGCCGTCCTTGACTGCTTTCCCAGGCCACAAGCAGGGAGCTGGATGGGAAGTGGAGCTGCTGGGATTAGAACCAGCGCCCATATGGGATCCCGGGCATTCAAGGCGAGGACTTTAGCTGATAGGTCATTGCGCCAGGCCCTCAGTTAGTCTTTTAGAGCACAGAATTCATTTTCATGAATTCCTAAATTGTAGTAAAATTTTAGTTTAGCTCATAAAGCCCATTTTATCCGGAATGTAGAAGTAACATTAGTTCACAATAAGGAATTGTGGAAATACTATTTCACATCTTAAAATAGAGAAAAAGAAAAAACAAACAGGGCTTAATTCATTTCATTTTTGAATCTTCAGACAATAATGGTAAAATTAGATCAATATGTAGACACACAGATAGACGCGACGGAGAAAACCTGCATATATTTTATGAGATTAGGATTTGCTGCACAGTGTAACTTCCAGGATGTATGGGTTTCCCCTTCTTATGTAAATATATCATTACTGACAGGTCCTCTTCTGTTTATTAACTAGGGTACAGTTTTCCATTTCTTCCAAAAATAAAATGAGTTACAGAGAAGAGGAAGAGCAAAATATAGAAGTAGATTGACGTTCCTGAGGTAAATGAATAAGGGTTGATATAGAGGAAAATTTGATTAAGGGCAATTTTGTGGATATGAAAGAGATTTTTGTGATGTGGCTTGAAATGTGCGATAAAATGTTAGAATTGTGAAGGCTGTAGAGAGTCTGCATTGTGCAGAACTCCTATAGGGACAATAAGAACAGCAGAGGAAGGCTATTGGGTCACAGTGAAGGACCTCATTGTGCTAGTGGAGTTGGGCAGAGTGGAGTGCGAACAGGCAGATACCGTGAGAAAATGGAAGTTTCATTACTTTCTATGTAAGTTTGATGCTTGCAGTCCTGGAAGTACTTATACTTTTAAAATTTAAGTCTAAACTTACTCTAGAGATATCTGATACTCTGTTTGCAGAAATGTTTTGCACTTGTATTTTAAGTATAAAATGCTGAATTTGGGGCCAGGTGCACCACAAACAACTATTTATTTTGAGTCTTCTGATCATTTTCTGACATTTAATTCAGTTGTCAATGGAGATTCTTCGTATGTGTTACATGTTTGAGGTAAATAAAACAAAATGCAATGTGGGGCTCCTTTGTCTCCAAATTTTAAAACTTCATTCTCCAAAATGTGCCATATGCTTCCAGGCTTTTTAACTCTCTTGCTCTTAGGTCCCCGGGCCATCCTTTTGTCTGCTGTTCTCGGTTTTCTTCTATTCCTCTCTGATTGTTTCTGCCTCCTCTGGATGTTTTATCCCTCCCCTTCTCTTTAGCACCTAACAGCTAGAAAATTGGCTATCCACTTATCATTGTATCACTTAAAAAAAGTAGGAATTTACAGTCTCAACTTTGCAAAAGTAAACTTTGCTTCTTTCGATTTACTGAAACTGCTATTATGGAAGTAGACAAAGGTCTTTGGAACAGAATTTCATTTTCTTTTCTCTGCTATGCTTCTGGGTCCCTCAACAGTATTGAGGTTCTTAGCTACCTTCTTCTTGGAGCTCTTCCTTATTGTCCCAGACATTTCCTCAGGTCACAACTCAGTCTATTGAAATCCTAAACTTTCAAGTTGCATCTCAAATATAGGTTTCCTTTGCCTTGAGACCTTTTCTGATTTTCCCTGGCTACCCATATATGGTTTTGTCTCTGACTGTAATGGAAAACACATTGTGTTCTTTGATTTAAAGAATTACGATACTTATAAGATCTCTGGCCAGGCTCCTATAAATGGCTAATTTTTTTCAAAGATTAATGTTATTTATTTGAAAAGCATTTTGGGAAAGGATCAGGGGAGAAACAAAATGACATCTCTTCCTTCACTCCTAAAATGGCTATAATGGCTAGGGTTAGACCAAGCCAACGCCAGGAGCCAGGATCCTCTTCTGGGTCTGCACACGAGTGCAATGGCCCAAGCAGTTGGGCCATCTTCGCTGCTTTTCCAAGTGTTAGCAGGAGCTAGATCAGAAGTAGAGCAGCTGGGACATGAACCAGCACCCATATGGATTGCCAGTGCCACTGGCATTGGTTTTACTTACTATGCCACAATGTAACCACTGTATGAAACCTTTCGATGGGTAAATCCTAATAAACAATTCCTAAGGGTGGCTTCCTACTTGGTTACGATTTACTGAAACATTGCCATCACCATATATTATTATACTTTGAGTCATGAAAGTTACATCCGAGGTAAAAATGCTAATAAAATGCCTCACATAATTGCCAGCACCATATCTGTAGTAGTGACTTTGTTTTGGTGAACACTTAGAATTTTATACATTTATTTCATAAATTTTACTATTGCTTCATCCATAGTAGATCTTACCTAAGCTTGTTTTATATTACCAAGATTCTTATTTTGCATTGGCTCCTTCAGTTCCTTGACCTGCTAGAGGAAGTCTGAGAGTCCTGAATCCTGACATGTGTGTACGTTTTGGAGTTTCTCTCTGGAGTGCCCTTTATCTGACTGATTTTTTAAAGACCCCTGGCCCCACCTAAAATGTAATTTCCACTTGTACACCTGTACATGACCTTGTTTGGAAAATATATGATTTGAATTTGGGTCTAAGGTGCTCATTTGGTCCACACACACAAAGCTAAAGCTCCTTCTTCTATTTTGTTGCAAGTACTTGGGCCGATATATATTGGCAAATATTGTTAACAATGAATGCAGATAGGCAAATATTTGGACACTTTCTTGACTTTACTCACCACCTTATTCCCCCTAAACATTCCCCCATTCCCTTGTAGGTGAATCTCATTTGTGGATTCCTGAATATGATGTCCACTGAGAGATAGGATCCTAGCTCTGTTCTCTTCCTTCACACGTCCTCAGCAAGCTCACATTGCTTCTGCTTGATGGGGTTCTCACCTCCTTGCCTGGGGCCTTTATTATATGTGCAAGGTGCTCGGAGAGTTTCTCAAGGAAGATTGACAGTTGCTTCTTTGCCTGTCAGGCCTGTGTTGCACTTTGAGCACGAGCCTCCACTCGATATGTCATGTAGCACATTAGGGATTCCCTCCTCTTGAACTTTATCTCCTTTCAAGTGTCTATACAAGCTTAGGTGACTTACTGAGGAGTGGGGTCATCGTGTCTCTTCACAGGGTGGCAGGTTCTTCTCCTTCCTCTGCTTCTTTGGAATAAACAAGAGTTAGTGGCTCTGACTCAACAGGGGAGATAATATGTATGATATTGTTGTGTTATTCATGGAATTTGGGGATCATTCTAAAAGTATTTTCAAATAAGAAAAAAGATTATCAGACTATGCACGTGAAACTGTGATACACAGCTTGTGCAGAAAAAGAAAAAGAAAGCTTGCCACTGATTTGGTGTTGCAAGAGCTCTAGGGTCACAACAAACAAAGGAAATTAAAATCCCATGCACGTAGTTGAAACTCGACAGATCTGGACTTCTAAACAGGCAAGACCTAGAAGGTTTAGTTAAGGAAGTAGCATGATGGGATTTGTTTTGAGAAAAGTAGCTCTCTGTTGTTCTGTGGGAAATAGACTGAAGAGACCTTGGTTCAGGTTAGAGTTGATGGAAATCTGTTTCAAGAGGTTGTCCCTATGACAGACAGTAACAGGACAATTTGCTGAGAACACTTAGAAGATGGGCTTAGCATGACTTTGTTACAAACAGACTTTAGACAGTGAAGGGAAAGAGTACTTTCAGACACAGACTTATCTGTCTACACTGACTCGAGTTCTGAGAAATGGGAATTCATGAGAAGCAGCAAGTCCAAAGAGAAACACCACTGTTTCAGTTTTGAGTTGTTTGAACTGCAAATGCTTATCAAACACCTGAGAGAAGATATCCAGCAGGTAGTTACATACATGAAATTATGTATATATGAATTTATATACATAGATATGTATGTATTCAGGAGGAAATAGGGGTACTAGAGAAGCAGAATTGAAACATTCCTGCATTAAGAATTTCTTTTTTAATCTTTATTATTATTATTATTATCATTTTATGATAGTTTCATAGGCTCCTGGCATTTCCCTTATGTGTTTCATACACAGACATATGTCCATCATTGTGGGCATGGACAATGGCAGAGAGTCCAGCATCCTATTGTCAAGATATAGTAAACAGTTTCATTGTAAGTCCATCTTTGTCTGGAAGTAGAGATGCATACTACATTGTATCCTCACATCTGGATATGTTAGTCTCCATTTCACAGTTACTATACATACCCTTTAATGAAAAGTCACAGTTCTTAACCTGGTATCAATCAGTGGACACTGAGGCGGCTCACAGAGTTCATTTGTGTACTTACATGTTTTCTTAGGCAAAGACTGTGTTGAATATTTCCAGTTGTCTTATCATGCATGTATATACACTGGATACACTTTCTGCCATAATTTATGTCCCCAATTAGCCAATGTATTCGGACTGAATTACCCAATTCTCTTGCTATTTGACTTACTGTGGCATTTCGGGAGAAGAGAGAGAAGAAGACAATGGATTGGGTTCTTTTATTGGTGTACCACCATGCTTTGGATCCCATTTCTGGAAGAGCCTCTATTCCTTGAGGACTAAGCCTTCTCATTCGTTGAGCCAGGTCTCACAAATCACCAGTATTACTCTTTCCTTTTGATGCCTTTAGTCTCTGATGGGGGCTACTTCCATTTACTGATGCACTCTATTGGAGTCTTGACAGGTCTTCTGGGAAATCTGAAAGCTATCTACATTTCCTAAGGAGTCCCTTCATTTCAGCTCTTCAACCATCTGAAGTGGATTGTTCCTTGCCAAATTCCTGACTTATACATGGACCATATTTTAAGACACACTCATGGGAGAAAACAACTCTTGACAAGCTAGGCAAATGGTTAACTCTACCCACAGAGTGTAGCCTGTGAACTATCTCCTGAAAAGATAAGCAAATTTCTTGATAGTATTTACTTTAAAACAGTTCCAGAATCCTTAACAAGAATTTATTATATACTGAACATGAATTCATCAATTGTTGTCCTGGATTCCTAGGGCTTTGAATATTGCTTAGCTTAGAGGGAGAAGGGAATACCAAAGTCCAGGACCAGTGCAATTTTGTATGAATATGTCCAACTCCAGAAGGAAGACTGCATGTTCTAGTGACAGCTTCAAAACTCCAGTGTTATGCTGGTATATGGACACTTAGGTTTTTATCATATTTTTTCATTTGCATTTTTTCATCTTTCCCAGAGAGAAGGCAATCAGGATAATGAGTAGTCAAGGAGCCCAGGGATGTCTTGTCCTTGCCAGCTAAAATTACACTTCTTTTCAGAGCTCACAAAACAGCCACACACAAACAATGGGAGAGAATTGCACAGACAAATGCCACTCGATCTAGCATTCATTGGAAAGCTCAAAAGTTCAAAAGTTAAGCAGTGACTACTGCTCTCTTCAAATTTGAGAATAAATATCAGGTAGATGGAATGTGGGTGTGTACATTTTAAGAAACAGTGACTTCAGCCATCATGAACTATTGTTTAGGTAGTAGCATATACTCTAACCCATTAGCTAAACATTTCTTCCTCTTTCCTGTCTATATGTCCATTCTTCCAGAAATTTCTGACTGTGGATTAGATCTACCATTGTTCCAGGTAGTAATTCATTGGAAGGTGACGTGTAAGATTCTTGTGATGGTGAAAAGGAAGTCATTCATCTCTTTTTCTTTTATAGAAGAAAAAGAGAATAAATTATTATTAAGAGTTGGAAAGGTTCTTAGAAATATTTGTATTTAGTTGTGGAGTATTTTTGCATATATTCATATAAAGGGTTAGAAGCCTGTGATAAAATAAAATTTTAAAAAGTTGAATTTATATATGAGACAAGTCTGTTTTAAGATGAAATTATGGGACACTTGAGTCCACATGAGACATCCATGGCTTCTTCTAGTCATCCCTGTCCATGGGCTTCTGAAATTCTTGGAATTCATGGAAGTTAGATGACCTGGAGTTTCCTCCGGAATTAAGGGAAGAAGCTCTGAGCCCATAGTCCTTAGAGCTGTTCTATAGTGCTTCTTGAAATCTGTGTGAGGTTCAATGATGTGTCTGACACTCCATTCAGCGTTGGCCCTCCACTTCTGATTTACTGTAAAACTGTGTTTATATGTAGGTGATGCGAGTCCCTTTATGTGTTGGTTACAAAGTGTAGTGATTATATGTTTTTCTTATTTTTTTTCTCCTCACAGATAGATCCCCTGCACCGCATGCTTTCCTTCATTTAGAATTATACTCCCATATTACTTATTTCCCCTACTATAGCCTGTCTCTCAAACAGTTTTGACCATTATTGGCAGAGAAAAAGTATCCAAGGAGTAGTTTTGGGAGTACTGACTGATGAAGCGCATACCTCTTGGTTATGTATGAATTGGTGGTCACTCTAGAAAAGAAGAAAAGGGTGGAGTTCAAAAAAAGCAATTAATTTGTGGCAGTTCTGTGATAAATGAGGGATATGAGCCTCACTGGAGACAGAGAGCATTGTCAAATAAGTATGTGGAAATATGTAGCTGGAAAAAAAAGACTTTTGCTGTGATGATTGCTCACATTTAATGTTGAAAACACACATTGAAAAGGAGCCCTTTTATGAGAACCCTATGTAGCTTCAGTTAAATTAGTTGTATTGTTTCAAGGAACTTATTCTTCAAGCTAAATGATGTGTTTATTTATTATTTCAGATGAGGATATATTTTTCAATTTGAAGAAAGGCTTTTTTTGCTTTTGTGTTATATATTCCAAATGATTTGCAGATCTAGTACAAGCATGGGCCTGAGCAGTTCTGATCGTATTAATCTGATTGGAGAATAAATATTACTTAAATTACTTTAACAAGCTCCTTGGTACAATTAATTACTTGTAATATTAAGATTTTCTTTGGGTTCTTAGTGCAAAGATGTAGTTATTGTGGAATATTTTCTAGTGGTGTATGTTATTAATTTGTGATGTTGAATCCTTCTGTTTTGGCAGGAAGAGAAATTTATACTCTACTTACATACTCTGGGAAGAAATGCTTCCTCTTTTATATCTATTTTAAAGTGTAAAAACTTTTTTTTGTTGGTGTTGGGGGGGAATGAATTATTCATACAATTTTCTTGCTTTACACCAGAACAATGAAACATTGTTCTTTAAATATCTGTCAGACATGAGATGGGCTTTCATTTTAATTCTTCTTATTCTTGTTCCTGGATTGCACATGAACAAGGCATTCACTCAGTTTACATAACAATCAAAATGTTCAAAGGTAGATCTGGGCTTTTTACGACTTCTTAGCCACAATAAATTGATGTTCACTTTTTTTTTAATCACCATTTTAGAGCAGCCTTATATGCACATCTGTTATGAGGTCATTTTCTTATAGCCAATAGACAGATGAAAAGCATTTACGTGACAGCACAACATGCATCAATAGCCACAGACCATTTATTTGTACCAGCAGATCTCAAGTATGGTCAAAGCTCTTGGCTACAAGAAGCAATCAGAATTGTTTATAACAGAGAAAATCCAGAAGTTAATGAAATGACCTATGAAATGATTGAGGTAATTTTGAAAAATTCATGATAGCCATTTGATATGCTGAATCAACATTAATTGCTATGAAATTCATTTTCTAAAATTCAAATTAGAAGATGCAAGTCACAGCCTATGAAAACGTGACTTCATTTTGTTACTAAAGCATATTTAATCTGTCTAACTTTGTTGTGGTGGGGTGGGATGCCACATCCGCTATGGTGTGCCTTGTTCCAGTACTCGCCACTGCACTGCACACCTGACCCTGTCCGTGCATTTGGAGAGGCAGCAGGTGATGGGCACGCATTGATTCCCTGACAGCCAGGTGGGAGACCCCGGCCACTGAGGCTGGTGGGGCTTCGACTGTCGAAAAATTTGAGTCAACCCTATGATCCATTCATTCTATGTCTCAGTCTCTCCTCTCTGCCTCGCTCTACTTCAAATAAATCAGAACATCTTTGGAAAAGCACACAGAAGGTGGTCTGAAAAGAAAGACACAAAGACATTGTCTGTAGTTATCTCTGAGTAATTGAAATGTACATCTTTTTGTCTTGCCCAGTTGTATTCTGGATCAGTGTCTAGTGAGCATGCAGCATTTACGTCATAAAAAATGTAGAAAAGCTGTTATGCATGTATCTCCAGATAAGAGATGATAGAACAGGAAGGTGACGGAAATTGGTTGTAGGTAGTTGATCTTTAGAATTTCTCATTTTGGCTTTGTAAAAAAAATAAAAGTAATTTGTTTTATTTAGTATAACAAATATGTAAGAATAAAAACTGGCTTCTCTGTATGTGTTTACCATAAGATTCAAATATAGCTCGTATGCATTCATACTTCTCGACTGCTGAACCTCTCCATTTTCACTGTCATTTTTTTCAATTTTCTCTCTAATTGTTGAACCAATATGGATGATATTCCTAGCCAGGGCGTTCATTCTCAGATCTGTGTTTATCAAATAATAGTAAAACGCGTTAGGTTCTGACCATATTGCATTCCTATTCTAAATGCTTCACGTCAATTCTTACTTACCTAGTTCTCACAATACCCTCCCCCCAAATAATTCTAATTATTTTGTGTTCTGTAAATGGAGAAAATGAAGCCCAGGAAAAGTAAGCCTTTTTGGAAGCAATATAATTTGGTAATAGATGAAGGATGTGAATCAAGCAGGTTGGCTCCAGAAACATACTCATGTTGTCACATATGCCACCAGAGATTTTATTATGATGGTTAAGTTTTTTTTAAAGATTTATTTATTTTTATTGGAAAGCCAGATACACAGAGAAGAGAAGAGACAGAAAGATCTTCAGTCCGATGATTCACTCCCCAAGTGAGCCACAACGGCTGGTGCTATGCCAATCCAAAGCCAGGATCCAAGAACTTCTTCCAGGTCTCCCACATGGATGCCGGATCCCAAGGCTTTGAGCCGTCCTTGACTGCTTTCCCAGGCCACAAGCAGGGAGCTGGATGGGAAGTGGAGCTGCCGAGATTAGAACTGGCGCCCATATGGGATCCCGGGGCGTTCAAGGCGAGGACTTCAGCCGCTAGGCCACGCTGCCGGGCGGAGAAAATGATTAGGTTTTTTTTTTTTAAAGATGATTGATTTTGTACCTCAAATTGACCAGGCACAGGATACGAACAACTATATGGCTTTCCTTTAATTTTGGATGTGTCTGTAAAATATTCCTTGATGAGATTAGCACTTGAATCCATAGGCTGATTATAGCAGATGTGGATAGATCGCGACGTGTGGATTAAGTAAGAGAAGTGAACAGAACAAAGAGAGAATTTGTTTGCTCTGTCTGACTGTTGAACAGACACATCCATCTATCCCTGGGACATCAACTGTCCACTGCTCAGAACTGCATCACCAGTTTCCACAGTGCGACAGCTCTCAGCCTCCATGGTCACCCGAGCCAGTTTCTATCAGATCTGTTTCTCTGCTCTCAAACCAGATTTGATTTAATAAGAATGCCCATTTATAATGGAAGAAAACTTAAAACACCACAACATGGGAGTATGAGATAGGTAATGTTTTTTTCCCCAATATTAGAGCATAAACTTTATTTTTACAAAGAATTATAAAAAAAACTTTAGAAAATTTAGTTTGTAATTTCTTTGCTATTAATATGTACATGGAACATTTTTGATGAGTATCTTAAGTAAATCTCCTATATTTAATATTCATTGCCTTAAAATATTGGTATAGCTAGGAATGTGCCTTACAAATATTTACATACATATGTGTGTGGTGTGTGTGTGTGTGTGTGTGCGGTAAGTAGTTGCCTTTTCTTTTTTTGATATATCCCATGAAGTAGTTCAACCCTGAAAACTCACTGTGTGTTTCAAAGATTCACTTCATAATCACCTTACATTTTCTTTCAAGAAAGCATCAAAAGCATCTCAAAGTTAGGCTTTCCCTTCTTAATGTCTAAGTTCTAACACTACGAAAATGGATTTATGCTTACAAGAATCTCATTGTGTGCAATATTTTAAAAATTACCTGACATCCTAGAAAGAGAAAACAAATGTTTTTACACTCTCATGTCTAGACTCTTTTAACAATATTCACACCAATTTCTTTTCACAGACTTGAAAACACTCTTTTTTTTCCCTATAAACATCTTCTTTTTCAAATCTGTGTCTTTTCATCTTGGGCTGGATTTTCATTGTAATTTTTTCCCTTCAATATTTCCTTCTATTTTTTCATTCCTCTCACTTTTTCCTTCTAATGATTCCTTTTAATTCATACCAAGAGTATAGATGAAGAGATATAAATATAAATTATAAATATAAAAATAAATATAAAAATAAATATATATAGCCTAGAGATATTTTTCTTGCAGAACATGATTCTAATGAATTATAATATGGAAAAATATATTAACAACACTTATGGTGACAGTGAGTAAATACTACTTTCTGAGAATAAAAGCAGAAACTGTACTTGAACCCCCAGATTAACAGAAAATAAAGAAATAATAAAGAGTATTTTCCATCTGATGGTAAAAGAAACAGTTTCCATTGAAAAATACTTTCAACATTTGTTTTTTCCTCCTGAAGGAACCCCAGGGCACTGACCTCACAGTTCTGTGATATTGGGGCGCAGACCTTTCTGATTTCATTGCTGTTCCTCACAGTTGATTAAGTGGCAGCTGCAGCTTCAGCCAACACATCCACATTCAAGGTAGAATGGGAGGAAGGATGTTTACCAGGAGAGTGTAACGTTTGCTCTACGTTGATTGCCACACCATACCACAGAACCAATTCTGCTTACCCAGAGCCTGGGAAAAATATTGAAGCCACTCAACTTACCATATGATTAATAAGTCAACTGGCTATTCATAGAGAAACGAAATTATTTTCTGATAGGTTTATTAGTTAGATATTTCTGTGTAGATAATTAACCTCAGAATCTAATGGTTTGATTAAAAACATAATCAGTTTCTTTGTTGCCTCCGACTACACTTCCACGAGTCCTCATTCCCTGGTAGTCCTTGGGTTTACTATCCTGCTTGAGTCTGGGTTTATAGATTCCATGTGAGACACTACATGTATCCTTCAATGTCTAGATCAATGTCTAGATAATGTCCTACAGGTTCATCCAAATTGTCACAAATGTCCTTCTTTGTTATGGCTGAAAAATATTACATTATACACACACATCAAAACATTGTATATTCTTTATCCAAGAATACATTAATAAATAGTTGTTTCTGTATCTTTCCAACTGTAATTAATTTTTAATGAACAGTTTTAATGAAACCCCACCCAGTCTGCCACCCATCCCAGGTCCCTGATGTGGGGCATGCTCAAGTGGTTTTGACAGTTCAACAGTTCTGAATAGCTGCCAATCTCGTCATTCCAAGCACAATGAAGTTGCTGCAGAATCCATTGGATGACATAGTCCTCCTTAGAGTCTCTGCCCAGTTTTTCACTGCCAACATATGTCTGGGGTAGTAGATTGATTTGTTCTGTCCTCTGTTGCGGTGCCAGGTACCCTCTGCAGGTTCCTATAGACTGCCATATCCTCCATGTGCACCTGGTTATGCTCTCCACTGCTCTGTCTGAGCCTCTGAGGAGGCTCGGCTCTGGCACTTGCACTCCATGGCAGCCCATGGGTTCTCACAGGTTATATTTCAACTTTTAATCAACTTGAAGATATAGTTTGAATTATGGTCTCTGTGAAAGATGCACTCCCATCTTTTGCAGAAGGATAGCTAGTCTTCCCAGCCTTGCCTCTTGACCATTTTCCCTCTGTTGTATATCCTGTCACCCTGTCCAATACTAGCTATGTATTTGTGTCTGAGTACTCTATTGTTTTCCACTGGACTTGTGTGCTACTTAGGACAGTACTGTACTATTTTTATCAGTCATACATCTTGAAATTAGCAAGCAATCAGTTTTATTTTCTCTCAAAAATACTTTGTTTTTTTTTTTTCTTTTCTCTCTCAAAAGTGGTTTGCCTATTCAGATCTTTTCAGGTTTCATGAAGAATTTGGAGTTTTCGGTATTTCTGAAATAAATGCCATTGGCATTTTAATAGGAAATACCTTGAATATGTAGATTACCTTGAGTATGCTTCCAATCCATGAACATGGGATTTTTTTGTTTGTATATTTGATATCTTCAACACTTCATGATTTTCAGCAGTCTTATGTTTTACCTGCTTGGTTAAAATTGGTCTTAAATGCTTACTTACCAGGCAGTTTCTGTTGAATTCACAGTGGTTTGGCTGAGTGTTTGTGGCTCAAAATATTTCACACGTTGCAGTCAGTGTCAGCTGGGGTTGCCAGTGTCTAAAAGCTTTATTAGGACTGGGCAATCCGGTTTCATTTTGGTCCACTCAGTGTTGGCAGACAACTCCATTCCCTTTTTGTGTGGGCCTCCCCATATGCTTCATAGATGGTTAACAGCAGATTACACAGTCTTCCACAACAAAATTTAATTCAGACAAAAATAAATCCTTTGTCACAACAGACTTCAAGAAAATGTGATTTTATAGATGATTTACTAATTATTTAACTGAAATTTGAACTACTTTAATGTATAGTTAATGTCATAATGCCATGTTGATTTGTTTAGATCCCCTAATGAAGTAACAGAAACTGGACAGCTTAACTCACAGGAAATGATTGTCTCTCCCATATCCATGTGTATGTAGATTGAAGTATGCTTATATATTATAGACACATCATCTATTCTTGTGAAATATATGATGAAAACATCACATTTTCGTGCTAGACATTCTAATGTATTTTGGTAGTATATGTCAGTGAGAATCAGTCTCTAATAAGAATTGGCATTTAGCTCATTTTTAGTCAAGCTCATTGAGTCTAAAAAGTAACATTTTATACACAATGTAATCTTCACCGCATGAATTTACTTGATTACTGGTGGTTTTTTTTTCAAGGACCAAAGTTTTGCTTACTCTATTATTGATATACTCACAAAAAGGTAGCCTATATAGATCTTGAAAATAGTGTGCTACAAAGTTTAGAAGTGATCTGACAGTTTTGAAAGTGTTAACACACACACATATATGCTTTTTACAAAATTTGTCTAAAAACATCTGAAGTTTTAGGTCCTACTTACTATTAATCTTTTTTCCTGTCTCAGCATTGTTCTTCAGCCTTTCAAAATTTTGCCAACAGAATGAGAATGCTTCTGATGCATACATGCTAATCTGCTGTAAGCGGGAGAACTCGGCATGCCTGCTTTACAATTGCCATATTCAAGTTCTAACGTTTTCTCTGTATTGGGGCAAGAGAACCATAATGAGGAGGTAAAACCATTAAACACCAATGAGGAAGGGTCGAGAAACTTACTGAATTCTGCTGTGAACCAGCTTCCCTGCCAGAGCTGTGTCTGTGGCTAATTTCTGTCTGAATGTCTCCTTTCCTGGGAGGTCAGATAAGATATAAAGGAAGGCTGGACAACTCTGTAGTCGCTAAAGAGAAAGAAAGACAGTAGATTAAAAAGCTATTATTCCATCTAGACTTGCAGACTTTAAAGAGTTTATTAGCCTCAAAGTGTCAAAGTGTTCTATAAATGAATAACGTACCATGCGAATCGGGCTATGCCTGTGATGAAAGTTGTTTCTTTGAACATATGACTTGGAAATATAATTGGCAAGTCTTGTACTCTGAGAATCTCTGAATTTAAACATCCAGATTTATCTGAAAATTTTTTGCTGTTTTCATAGTGTTTATTTTACTGCCTTTCAGTTTTTCTTCAATGCTTGTATTTCTCACCATGACCAAAGTTACTGGGAGGCAGGATTTGCAACTGTAGCTATTAAAAAGCTGTGTGATGAGCTAAAAGCTTGTGTTTAACAACAAAAAAAATTCTAGAAAATTCCCAGGATTCGGCAACAGAATGGATGCACATCCACATACACGCATGGGACTAGGAGATGTCATAAACATCTAAATCTGTGTGTATGTATCTGTTTGTACATGATATATGGTACTGTTTTATCACTTATTAGTATACTATGCATTTGTGTGCTTTTATGTGTTCAGCACATGACTCTAGTATTCTGCTTTTTACATGGGTCTTGACATTGATGGCATAAGCAATGGTAGTCTAGTATTTAGTTGTCTGGGTATATTTAGAAGTGCTATTCGGGGCCTACTTTTATTCAGGAGTAGAGATGCATTCTGTCCATCTTTAATTTCTGGTACTTTGGTCTCCATTACATCCTTCATTTGTGAGATTATGAGAACCTTCATAAATTCTAATAGCAAGCAGGATGTTGGGTTACTTCTATGATCAGAATAATATTCAAATAGACAAAATGTTGGTTATGATGAGTCCCTAGAGTCCAGCCAGCCTAGAGCCTTGATGCTGGGCTTAGTTAAAGGGAACCACATATGTGCAGGAGGGAGGAGAGGCAGATATTCCCATGGCTGCTCTACTGTCTGCAATGACTATCACAAGATTTTTTAATCGCTTGCCTGTTGCTTACTGACAAAACATGTTATGTCCTCTTTATGCTTCTCTGGCAACATGTGACAGTAAAGAAACCAGAAAGTATATCTTATATGACCTCCCAGGCTGACTGAAGAGCCCAGACTGGAAGAGCCAGAAATGGCAGAGGAAAAATGAGTATCAGACGACCCAGGGCAAGCGGTCATTCACAGCTTTCATCCCTCTAACAACTTGAGATGAGTAGTTGGTGTTTGGGTCTCAGATTCTACAACTGCAAAGGGGAAAATCTGGTGTTCTTTCCTGGTTGTGGGGGGAGTGCAAACATGAATGAGATGATGTTGATGAAAGGACACTCAGTAAGGACCTGGCCTACCATAAAGGCAATGGTGATAATAGTAATGTCGATGCTTTTCACAGCCACAGACGACAGAGGCAGAAGCATTGGGTAAATGGTCCTCAAGCATAATGAGTCAGAATCGTCAGGGTGCTCTCTGCTTCTCTTGCGACTGTGTTGACTGGAACAATCTGTTATGTCTCCTCTTACATGTTGGATATTTTGAAGATGGGCATACATTTTTTTTTAAAGAATGTTTTGCTATTTCTAAATGTCTTAATTTATTGAGTATAGCACCAGGCATACAAGAATGGGTACATGCCAGGCATGGAACCTAGTGACACTTTACCAACTAAATATTTTTTGTAGCCAGCACCCAGTTGAGAAGCAAAACATTACTTTCAGTTGCTACTCTTTCCAAAGGAAGCACACTCTGAACTAATAGATTAGTTCTTCATGTTTTTGAAATTTAAGTTAATAGAACTGTATAGTCTGTATAGTTTTTACAATGTTGACAGCTTTTCAGCCACAACATTATACTTGTGAGACGCATCCATGTTTTGCATGTAGTAGTGCTTTGTTCTTTTTAGACATTTATTTATTTTATTGGAATGTCAGATATATATTGAGAGGAGGAAAGACAGAGAAGAACTTCCGTCTGCTGATTACTCCCCAAGTGGCTGCTGCAATGGCCAGAGCTGAGGCAATCCAAAGCCAGGAGCCTTATCTGAGTCTCCCACGTGGGTATAGGGTCCCAAAGCCCTGAGCCATCCTTGACTGCTTTGCAGTACCACAAGCAGAAAGCTGGATGGAAAGTGGGCCACCGGGATTAGAACCAGCATCCAAAGTGATTCTGGCTTCTTCTCAGTTGTGCTGGTGCCCGTTTACATTTATACCAGCAGTGCACTGGATTATTTTGAATGATTGTTATTTATCAGGAATTATTCTCCCTGCACTGTGGCTGCTTTGAAATCACATAGCTAAGCAGGATGCAGCTGCATTTAAGTCTGGTGTCTGGCCACTGGATCCCATCAGGACAGCTGAGAGCCCTGAGATACGCATGAGAGGTTGGAGGATGATCTGAACTATGCATTTCTGCTTCTGTTTTATGGCCTGATGTATTCTGATGGCAGTGTTTAACAGCTGTGGATTTATTTTTCTGATGTTTTCCTGGAAGCTGAAACGAGTTTGAGAGTAGCCTGATTTGTATAGACCACACAAGTAAGGAAAGGCATATTAGATAACACAAATATGGACTAGCATGGCGCCAGAGAACAAAAAAGAAAAAAAAAACTACCTTATTAGGTAACTGGTGGACTAGGCATGAAATTTAGTAATATGTTGTTTAAACATAAAAGGCTTTAAAAAAAACTTGTTTGAAATTGTAGAAGTGTCTGACAGCTAGTGTAAAGAATGTATGAGTTTCCATGCCGTCATCCTTCCATACTAAGAGCAGTTTCAACTTATCAGATGGCCACCAATTCTAGCAAAGAGGAGAAAATGGGTTATAAATCTGAGACCATGTGTTAATTCAAACCATTTGCCATCCTTCAAATCTGGGGGAAGGGTAGGCTAAAACCACAAACCAGCAGGAACAAGTAATAGTTTCAATAATAGATTGGACGTTTACTGAGCTTGAGATCTAACACACTCCTTCCCCACTCTATCCTCAAACCCGGCCAGTTGTGTGCTTTTATCATCGTTTTTCTCACAGATTGGCACCAGAGATGCTAATGAGATTGTGTATGTTACCAAAGTATACAGCGGGAGAGCCATTTTCAAATCAACACTTTCCTGATTTCTTTACTGTCACATGTTTCCAGAGAAGCATACAGAAGACGTAACATGTTTTGTCAGTAAGCAACAGGCAAGCGATGAAAAACAAATTCTGCGACAGACATTGCAAAGCTCTTTGAATCTCTGGCATGCGACTCTGATTGGAGCACTGCATGCCACCTAGATCTTTCGCCCATTGCTTGCAAGTGTAGGCAAGCAGTGTGCTCCTAGTGCTCCCCATGCTCTGCTGGAATCACATCTAAACCAGGAAGTTATCCGGCTTCTCGAGATATAGTTAGAGTGACGAGGGATGGTTTCTTCTGGCTCTGTCACATGGAGAGCTTTGTAAGAAGCTTGAGTGCCTGGTAGGCCAGGTGTTTTGATTCCTTCTAATGCCTAGAATCAATACTTAAGTAATAGAATTGGACAGGACTTTCATGATCATGAAGTCTGGGCACCTCATTTAATGACTGAAGCTCAAAAAGTCAAACCCATTGTGGCAAGTTAGGGAGAAATGAGGGCTGGAATGAAACTCTCCCATTCCCAGCACACTCCTCTTATGGTTGATTGATTGATTAATTGATTAGAAATTTGTGTGAGAATATCACAGATGATGATAATTAAATGGGACAAAGCAGACTGATAAAGCAGACTCCATTTCCAGCATTGATCCCAAATGCTCAAGTGTCAGCTCTGGAGTGGGCAAGACTGGATGTGAGAACAAATAAAAAAAAAAAGAGAGAGAGAGAAAACATAACAGATTTGTTCTACCAATGTCACCATTAGATGTCTTCATCTCAGGCACAGGGTGTGCAGAGAGCAATCTGCTGCTCACAGCCTATCCATGGCCATTTATTTTTGTTTCTGAACCAGAATTATAATCAAATAGTTTTCTAGTTCTCAGCACTAGCTTATGTTTTCCCTATCAACAGACATCCCCCCCCCCTTCATAAAAACTGTGTACTTTTCAAAAGGCACTTGCAACGATTGTATTGGTTTTTGTGTGATTGTATACTCACGTAATATGGAGGTCCCATTGGCATTTCACCTCATTGCAGCTGAGAAGTGCTGAGAGTTGCTGGATTCTTGTCATAATCTATAGTTCTTCCTCATAGCAGACCAGCAACATGAGATGGTAGTCAGCAGGTGAGATCAGCCTACTGCCACGAGAGAGCTGGACAAAGCGGAATCCAACTGGGATTTCACATTGTATCATATGCTATGACCCAGTTTTCTTATCTATAGAATAGTATTGGAAAAAATAGAATTTTTTATCACACTGCCATTAAAGCCTAGAATGTTTACTTGTCAATAAAGAATAGGTTTTAAAATAACTCACCAATGTTTACAGTCTGCATTGTACATATCCTCCTTACTTTACCAACTGTAGACTTTTAAAACGTCAAAATATATTTTATAACAGGTAATTAATAATTATTAATCAGCATATTCTGCATTTAATTTTAGTGCTCTTTTTAACTAATATAAAATGGCATATTCAATTTGTGTTTTATTGTTTGCTAGGCATTAGGCCTTGTGGTAAGCAATGAGATTATCTTACCTGGTCCTTATGCAACTCTGTGAGTGGCACATCGTTGTCCACTTTTTTTATATTTAAGTAAACAGAGACTCAGAGAAGTTGATCAAATTGAAGTCCACTATCAAAATTATGTGACATTAAAATGATCTTAAGAGTGTTAACTGTATCATCTGCTTCTGAAACAAATGGCCTTTTTTTCTTCATCTACACTCACATGGACCATTCTATCTGCAGGAACTAGAAAGAGAAGAAATTCAGAATGCTGTTATTCATAGTGCAGTTGCCATGCCATACTGATGGCAATGGAATGGAACAACATGCCGATGATATTGGTCAAGATCCATGCAGGTGCTAGCAGTGGACTATTTTCTCTAGCAGCTTCATTGGAATCTTTTTGAAAAGAACCAAATTCAAATTTTTTTTCGAAAAAGTAATTTTGATGCAAATCTTTCCAAAACATTCTCTATGCTTAGTCAAATAATCTAGGGATATCACTTGAAATTTCAGATTTTTGCTAATCAATGGAGTAGCTCTGATATACCTTTGATTTTTAGGTCTCCTCTCTATTTTTTCAAAGATTCATTTATTTTTCTTGGAAGATCATATTTATAGAGAGTAGAAAAGACAGAGAGGAACATTTTCCTTCGCTAGTTCTTTCCTGAAGTGGCCACAATGGCCTGAAGTAAGCCCATCCAAAGCCAGGAGCTTCTTCCAGCTCTCCCTTGTGGTTTCAGGGTCCCAAAGCTTTGGGCCATTCTCTACTGCTTTCCCAGACCCCAAGCAGGCAGCTGGATAGGAAGTGGAGCAGCCAGGATACAAAATGGCACCCATATGGTATCCTGGCACATGAAATCTGAGAATTTATCCACTAAGCCATTGTGTCGCGTCTTCCTCTCTCTCTATTTTAGGATTTATTTATGCATTTTTAAAAGAGCTACAGAGATAGAAGAGACAGATGGAACTCTCTCATATGATGCACCAACGCTGAAACCAGGAGGCAGGGCTTTCTTTACAGTCCCCCACAAAGATGGCAGGGTTCCAAGCGTTTAGGCCATCTTCTCAGTGCCAAGCTGGACAAGAAGTAAAGCAACTTGGACAGACGCCATCACCCATATGGAATGCCAGCACGGAAGACAGCAGCTTAACCCATTATATCACAGAGTGACCCCGAGCTCTCCTCATGTTAAATCCACTTGATTCTTCTCTTACTTACTTCTCTTTCTTTTAACACAATGTTGCTAATGCACTGCTTATGGAGTGCTTGTAATTGCTAGGGTCAGACTGTAAGAGGAAAGTAGAACTTCTGTTATGGCTGTTAGGATACCACAGAATTGTTACAGTCTCTAGAAGAGAGTCTTCTGCACTCCCTCCCATAGTTATTGTAACATTGTATCAAAGCTATGAAACAAAAACAACCTACAAGTGGTTCAAATCATGACTGGTTAAAGAAGTGGCTAAAGTCCTCACCTTGAACACACCAGGATCCCATATGGGCTCCGGTTCTAATTCCGGCAGCTCCACTTCCCGTCCAGCTCCCTGCTTGTGGCCTGGGAAAGCAGTCGAGGACGGCCCTATGCTTTGGGACCCTGCACCTGTGTGGGAGACCCGGAAGAGGTTCCTGGTTCCCGGCTTCGGATCGGCACAGCACCGGCCGTTGTGCTCACTTGGGGAGTGAACCTGGGTGGAAGATCTTCCTCTCTGTCTCTCCTCCTCTCTGTATATCTGAGTTTGTAATAAAAATAAATTTAAAAAAAAAGAAGGCAACAGGTAATGGCCCTAATAGTTGTGTCTCTTCTACCCACATGGGAAACCTGGTGAAGTTCCTGACTCCCAGCTTTGACCTGGCCCAGCCTCAACTGGTTGAATTTGAAGATTGAACCAACAGATAATAGATTTTTCCATATCTCACAGTACCTCATAAATTGATATAAAATTAAGTGTAAGCAAATTTAAAAATATTCACTACAGGTAAGAGTACACATAATAATAAGATGGTTAACATACATGATGATAATATGTTAAGTACAAATCTGAATACAAATTAGTATGAAGAGGCTTCTTGACAACCAACCCCCAAAAGGCAGATTTAATTGCTATCTTTATTATTATACAGGATCATTTATACCAGTTCTGAAATTATATATCACATAGGGACCGTTAGGTATGTTTCCCGTCTTTAAAATTTCTTGGTTTGGGGGGCTGTGTTGTCATGGACTACATACTGGTTTTGCTTTCAATAATATTATAATTATCATCAATAGTAACAATCAGATAATTGTGATATTTAAAACACCGTGATTATAATAATGAAATACAGAGCTGTACCCTAATGTTCTAGCCATCTATTCAGAAAGTAAAGATAATTATGTGACTGGCCAGTCAAATTAGTGTGCACTGTCATTCCTGAATTCATGTGAATTATAGAGGCAACATTCCCAATTTAGTTTTTCAGTTTCACAACTGAAAAAGTTTTGTTATTGAGTGTCCCCTACATGTTTACATTGACATTAACATTAAATCAGACAACATATTTTTTTTTTAAATTCATTAATTACATTGTATTATGTGACACAGTTTCATAGGTACTGGGATTCTCCCCACCCCTCCCCAAACCCTCCCACCATGGTGGATTCCTCCACCTTGTTGCATAACCACAGATCAAGTTCAGTTGAGATTCCCTCACTGCAAGCATATACCATAGAGTCCAGCATCTTATTGTCCAGTCAAGTTCAATGGCTTCTTAGGTATGCCCTCTCTGGTTTGAAGACAGAGCCAGCAGAGTATCATCCCGATCAATTAAAAGCTCCAACATACCATCAGTAAAAATTTACATCATTATGGAATTAATTGACATAGTAATGAGTAGCCAATATGTTAAAAATAAATACTAGTTCTTAACCACCTTCTGTGACCACCTCATTGACATTTCAATTGAAATGAGGTGGTCACAGACAACATATTTTTGTTCTCTGTCGTTGTGCTAGATGTCCATACTCAATGACTGCAAAGTTATTAAAAGGGCAGCTCTGTCACCCCAATTTGTGACAACTGTAAAGTAAGTGTGTTTCAGAGCTATCCTGGGGTTAGCAGAAGGCTCTTGCTCTCTCTCTCTCTCTCTCCCTCCCCCCTCCCCCTATCCAGGGCTACTTCGTTTACTTGTGCCATAATTATTAATCTCAAAATCACTGCAGAGTGTGTCACAGTGCCAGGTCACCTATCCCACGCCACTGAGGATCTGTCCAAGAATTAGTCTTGGGGGGTGGGGGCCAATGCGATGATTCAATTGGCTAATCCTTAGGCTGCAAGTGCCGAATCCCATGTGGGCACCAGTTCGTGTCCTGACTACTTCATTTCCCATCCAGTTCCATGCTTATGGTTTGGGAAAGCAGTGGCGGATGGTCCAAAGCTGTGGGACCGTGCCATGTGGGAGACCTGGAAGAAGATACTGGCTCCTGCCTTCGGGTCAGCTCAGGTCTGGCCATTGCATCCATTTGGGGAGTGAACCAGGAGATGAAAGATCTTTCTCTCTGTCTCTCCTTCTCCAAAAATAATTAAATAAATAAAATTCTTTCTTTAAAAAAAAAAAGAATTAGTATTGTTTAAAAGACTAGTCACTCTAGGTAGAAAGGTCAGAGGCAGGTGAACCCATCAAGTTCCTTATGCTCCTAAGCATCAAAGACCAGAGAGGTAGTGAACACCTGCACTGGTCAAGGAAGGCTTTTGCTAAATTATGTTTTTTCTTTTTCCCAAATTACTCATCTCAGAATTCAGAGGCGTTAACAGCACCACTTTTCTACGTGAATTTGTTACAGCGTGTTATCTGTTGGAAGCACCATATTCTTCTTAGGTTGCTATCTTCCTCCTTCCTGTCTTAGTAAATACCACAGAATACTTACAAAGCCATGAAAAAGGCAGTTGAGTTCCTGCAGTAGAACCCTGTTCAACTGCTGGCTTCCTTCTGCACCTTCATGTGGCTTTTCCCTTTAAGGAATCCTTGTGTGGTCAACCACAATCATCTTATTGTACTACATCTAATATGTATGTCTCTGGTCAGCGTGACCCACTCTCTTCACTGCTTTTTCTGTAGTTAAACTCTTAATGTGAAGTAAAGGAAAAATCTTGGAGGTTCATTGTAAAGATAGAACGCTAATAAGATTTTGCACTTCTTCCTGTAATGTCATACATGTATTGTAACACTCAGTTGTCATTACCTGTACTGGCTGTCTTCAGATACCTTTCTCCCAAATCAGACTCTCAGACTTTTGAGGGCATGGAGTTTATTAGGAAAGCGATTGACTTCTTCCCAGCTGGGGAAGAATGACAGTGTAATATGGAGGAAAAGGGAATCAATAAAGTTATACTTTCAAGCAATTTGCCACTCTGGACAGAATGGAACGTAATTTAACCAGGAAATTCTGGTAGCCAACTAAGGTGATACACCCTTGTCTTTCCACACCAAAGAGTAACGGAACTAGACTAATTTTATATCCTTACCACTGTCAGTCATCTCTTAAGAACTGCTTCCCTTGGCCATCAGTTCTTCAACCCTAAAGCAGGCTCTGGAAGTCAGAAAAAGCCCTAGGCTAGATAAACAAATAGGTGGAACGCGGGTGGTGGCAGTTGTGCATTTGGGCACCGAAATAGTGAAGGCAGAGGGACATGGGTGAGGTCCTGCAATATCAGCTGCACAGGCTAATTAAAAGAAAACACGTGGAAGTATAATTTTGCTGATCTTGGCAGATTTTAGGATAATCTAGACTGGCTTGTAACTCTAACAAGACATTTGTCAACAATTAAGGTGCAGAACATTTTTTTTCGGGGGGGGGCGGTGTGCAGGAAAATCCTCAACACCACGGTGAGGAGTGACTAATCTTTGTGTCCCACCCAGCGAGGCATGAGCCAATCCACGCCAGCTCTTTCCTGTCAGATTCCAAGCTCTACTTTTTGTTGTTTGTCTATTTATTTTAGGTTTTTTTAGTTTGTATGATTGTTTGTTTGCTATGAGGGGTTTTCGGAGAGATCCCGATGGTCATTGCGAGGGAGAGTGGGGGTCCAGAGGTGGAGCCAGGCTCGAACCAGAGAAAGCTCTCCTCCCTGGTCCGGAAGGACGTTTATTGTTCTTCTGTGTCTGCAGACCACTCAGGGCTTCTGGTTGTCTTTCCGATGACGTTGGTTTCTGCGCGGTAGTGTTTGGACTTCTTCCATACTTCAACACAACAAATGGCTAAATACGAAAATGAAATAGACACGAGACAGCTAAATGGTACCTTATAGCCATTTCAAGGTATATAGCAGCCGGTTCTGTATATAAAGTAAAATTGAAATGTCAGTGAGCTAATCATAGGTTGTGGTTAAGAACTTGCTTTTTTTTTTTTTTTTTTAACATACTGGTTACTCAAAACCATGTCAATTCCATAATGTTGCAAATTGCTGTTGATGTTATTTTGGGACTCTTAATTGACTGGGATGATATTCTACCAGCTCTAACTTCAGACCAGAAATGGTCTCCCCAAGAAACTGTTCCACCCATCTGGACAATAAGTAGCTGGACTATGCTTGGTATACATTTGCAAGGAAAGAATCTTGATTGAATTTGAACTGTAATACTGCATCAAGGTGGAAGAATCCACCAGGGGGAGGGGCGTGGGGAGGGGTGGGGGGATTCCCAGAGCCTATGAAAGTGTCACATAATGCAAAATAATTAATAAAAAAAAAAAAGAAAACACGTATCGCATTCACATTGTGTAGACCAAATGTTTTCCCATCAGTCACCAATTTCTACATCCAATCTGTCACCAATTTCTCCTGAAATCAACTCCCTGCTAGGTCTGGAGACTCCCCCTTTTTTGCTGTTTCTCCTGTCTTCTGGTCACAGCCACCTGCTCTATGGCCTCTCAACAGCCCCCAAGAGTTCTTGTTGCTCCACGTTTCTTAGGTTGGGGGATGGGTCCGTTTGTCAGAGTGTGTTTCCACTTCATATTCCTATTTCAGTCCTTCCTCCAAAACTTGTCTTCAAAATGTTTCTCACCATCTTATTCCCATAGTTTGCAGTAGTTGATTTCATTCCATTTCAACGCTTTTCATAACCTACCTTTTTATTAAAGTTGTGCTTAATAGGCCTCTCTTTCTAACGAGGTTGTGAACCTCTGGAGAGCAGGTGGTGGTGTTCAATGACGAGGCACACACTACAGTGCCTCACAAATAGTGGGTATGTGATGGATGCCTATAGGATTAAATTGAGTAGTTCAAATCCAGGGTAGTTTGGAAAAGGATGATTCTTTTTTTTTTTTTTTAAGAGGGCTACTGGATTCAGTTACCTGGATCATGAAAACACACTCAATTCTTCTAACAGCTTGCACTCAAGCTGTCATTAAAATTAAAGTCCTTTTATTATATTCTTTCATTGTTTCCGAAATAATACTCCCTGTGCCTTGGAGCAATGTATGAAACAGCCTCTCGTAGTTATAATTTTGTGACATCAGGCATCAAACAGTTGGGAAATTGCAACTGCTGGTAATAATAACTTTACATATAGTAGATCATTACAAATGAGAAAACAGGGCCTGGAGGCAGGGATGCTCCGGAACATAGTTCTCTGAGAAGAAAGAAAAACTTCAATGTAATAACAGTAAATTTCTGTAAAAAGTGTTTTCTGAAGTGCCCATTTAGTTACCCTCATTAACTTCGGTTTAACTTCTGTATGGTAACATGCTACAAGGTAGAAATTATTTCTCTGTCTTTCATGTAGACACATAAGGGAATAATCACACACACACACAAGCATGCTCATGATTCTGAAAGACTTGATTGTATCAGTCTAGGCTGATGGTGGCCACTATTCCTGGACATAAGTACCTGGGCTTGGCCGTCTTCTATTTTACCTGAAACGTTGTTTTTCTCTACCTTTCCCACCCACTTTCATGTCTTTGTACACTTCCTTACACAAAATCCATGTTTAAGTGGATGCAGAGAAGAAGAAATGCTCCCATTAGGTGTCAGAAATGTACATGAGGTCATATTTTGAGGACAGGAGGTGGGACTGTCCCCCAGCACGTGAAGTTGCAGAAGAGGCCTATGAGTTTCACTGGCGGTGCTCTTTGCATTTCCTCTCCTACATGCCCACATCCCTCTACGTGTCTCACCTGCAGAATATCCAGTGTATCCAAAGGCTATCACAGCAGTGGCCCAGAGGAAAATGATCACATTTGAGAAGGCAGATGAGCATTGATATGGAGAGCTATCATTATTAGGAACCTAAGTTTGCTTCGATGGTCTTCCTCTCTTAGTATCTGTTTTCCATCTTCTTTGCTGCCTCATGGTCACAGATGACTTACTGCAGTTCCGTTGGCTTCCTCTGTGTTCCAGGCAGGAAGAAGAACCAAGGTAAGGAGCGAATCATAAACAATATTTCCTCAATTTATCGACTTCTTTGGAAGAACTTCCCTGGAAGCCCCACTGTGTTACATTGTCCTCTATCTCACTGACCATGTCTGTGAGAAAGATAGTAGGGAGTTCATTTTCATACTTGTCTCCATGCTTAGGTTTTTTTTTTTATACTTAAGAAAAATATAGAACACTGAATATTAGGTAGGCAAAATATCATTTCAGTTAAAGGTGCTTGCGTACATTGCACTGTGAAGAGTGGTGGATCTTGCTTCAATGTGCCTGAAGAGTCTTGAATTTTCAGTTGTCCTGTTGATGTGATTTGATTCACTCAGGTGTGGCCTACAGAGACAGAAAGTGAGAGAGAGAGAGAGAGAGAGAGAGAGAGAGAGCGAGAGAGAGAGAGAGCCCACTATGATGCTATGAGTGTACTGAGGCAGGCTGTGCCTACTTTTCCTACAGTGCTAGAATTTCATTCTGAGATGGCTGGTATTTTTGAGTAGCTGCATTTCTAAACAGTGGCTGTTTGTACCAGACTCTCAGGCAGACATAAACATGATTTATGCCCTTGTGTCTTAGTAGCCTGGAGCATTTCTTCCCCAAGGGAGAAACTGGCCTGGGAGGAAGCAAGTGTCAGTGCACTAGCACCCATCACCTTTGTTCTAGAGATATGGCCAAGGTTCTGCTGAGGTGACCGTCTACCTGTTAAGAATTCCAAGTATGAAATCCCCCATTTCACTTTGTAGTAAGAAAAATTTGCTGAAGTTGGATGCTGGGTCCTCAGTTTCCCCACTGTGCTCTGTCTCACCCTATGTGGTCTTAAACCTCCAAATTTATACAGAAAAAGAAGCAGTAAGAACAATATAACAGCTGAGCTGGGGAATGAGGGGAGAAGCAATGTACCTGAAGGAGCTTCAGGACAGCCTCCTGGGGGAAACACACATGATTTTAAGCAATGGGTTTGTCTTCCGTGGATGGTTTGTCTCATATAGTCTTCAGCCATGAGCTGCACACATAATGATCAATATTGCTACCAAGTATTTGTGTATTCCTTATATTTGATCTACTCTATTCACATAATCTAAATAGTATATTCCATTTTATTTATGATTTAATACACATTGAGAAAATAATACACATTAAGAAAAGTTGTATTTATTAATTTGATTAATTTTGCCAACAATTTCAATTACCGTTTAAATTTTAAATGCTCATTCAAAAAAAAAGCCTTGATCATTGAATGTACTAAAAAGCATGAAAGATAAGAATTCATTCTAAATTTTGACTTGTCTTCATGGTCCATGGAAATGAGCATCTTTCATTTTTGTGAAATAGCATGAAGCTTTTGTTCTCCACCTGAGGAAAGTTCAAAGTTGACCGTGAGTTCATTGGAAGAGATGTAATACGAAGTCAAAGCAAGGGTGAGCTGACAGGTTGAGATAAGGTTTAAGAGGGAGACTTGCCCCTATCATCTGTCCCTTGATCTCACCTGAAACAAAATCTTGGTTCCGCTTTACCTTCTGTGTATCCAGGAGATTGAAGCAGTAACTGAAGCTGTCTGTTGAGGGAGCGCGTAGACAAAACACTGTACCCCGCTGCCTTTGTCATGCCGCTCCTGATGACACCATCGCTGGTAGTTGTTTCTTATTCCTTCTCAGAGCATGATTTGTGGGCTAGAAGGGGCAAAGTTATTACCTGTTGCAGTGCTTGGAGAGGATTTAGTAGTTGTTCCTTTTTCCGACAAAACTTTCTGGAGAGTTACCTGTCACTGTCTTGAAGTATTTGTTGCCGCTTAACCTTAGAAAGACGTGAGGCTCGTTTCACTCTTAGTTTTTTGGTGCTTTAAGTCCAAGGATGAACGTCCTTAATAATCTGACCTCTGGCGAGGGTCCTCTTGGCTGTATCCCATGGGAGATTTGCTTCCCAGTTGGAGTGTGTGTGGGAAAGAGATGATACCGCCAAAAGGGTAGCCGGAGAGAGACCAGAGCCCCCCAGTCCCTCCCAAGGCTAGGTCTCCATTGTCCTTGATGACCGCTGACATACTGCACAGTATCTGCCAACAGTGTCACCCAGGAGACGGAGCTCCCACCACATAAGCCCTCCAAAGACAAGCCACACATTTAAGCCATAAGACTTTGTTCAAAGGCTTAAATTTAACAAAATCTCTAAAGAAACACTACAGCGTCTGTTCTATGATATTCTTGGACCATATGAATAGAAGCACTTGACAGGTAGCAGTTCAGCAACTTTGTAAGAAAGCATTTACCCAAAATTATTAAATTCAGCCTACTCCATTTTCTGACAGTGAAGTCCAAGCATTCAAAGTATGTATTTTCTCAATATTGAAATATAACTCAGCCTGTAACAATGTGAAACAGATTTGTACTAATGTAAGATGATATTTACACATATGTATTTGTTTATATATATAGTACAAAGGAATGTAGTAGATGAAAGCATTTATTATATCATCACTCCTTTTAAAAGATGGTAGGTTGAAAGATAAATGGATGAAGAACTAACGCATTTTAAAAATTTCCCTCAATGCCTGAGAATTAATGATGTTTGCAAGAAATTTAATCATGGATTTCTTTCTCAAGAAGGAGTGTGATACAAGAGAAGATTCTGACTTCCTAACTTTAAGTGCTGTTTGACTTTCTTTTTCCATAGCTAGTTGGTCTCATTTCACACTCCATTGAGCCTAGTATATAATCCTTTTTTTATTATATTTTTGACAATCTTTACATAGTTAATTATGGTAAAAAGGTTCAAGGGCTATAGGGAAGTGGGTAAGACTATTATTTCCGTATTGTTTCCTTCATGCATCTGAGGTAAAGGGGGATATTGAGGGAGAAGCCTCATCCAGTTTCCCACCCACCCCAAGTCCCAGATGTGGGGCATGCTCTGAGATACTTGCTCAAGTGGTTTTGATAGTTCACCAGGTATGAATCGCTGCCAGTCTCGCCACTCCCAGCTCGATAAGGTCGTTGAAGAATCCACTGATTGACATAGTCCATCATAGGGTCTCCATTTGCCCAGTATTTCGCTGCCAGCATATAGCTGAGGTGGTTGATTGACTTGTTCTGTCTTCTATCTTTTCTTGGCTAGGGTTCTGAATCCTCCATTTCAATTGGGGAGATCCCCAAAGAAACTTTGAGGTATTCCCAGACCAGATTCTTGTGTGTTCTAGCAAGCACAGGGTCCGGCACAGTCCATCGCCCCAATCAGCTGGTGGTTGCTGGGTTGATTCTGTTTTCAGTCCCGACTTCCACTGGAACCAATGGGTGTTGCAGTCCAGCCTGGTTCTGCCCAGCACATACTCGGCCCTCACATAAACCATTGGGAGCTGCAGCCTAGGCAGAGCAACCCACAATAACCCCCACCAGGCCCTCCCCCTACCCTGGTTTGCCAGTATGTGTAGCAGACTAGTCCAGTCTGTCCCACATCCCGTTTGGCTCTTGTACTTGTCAGTGGATATTAAAGCTTAGTTCCATCTAACCAGCTCAACTATCCAGCCCTCACAGATGTTGTTGAGTGCCTCTCTGCCTAGCCACCCCAGCCCCTGTCCTAGTTTTTGTGCCCTCCCACAGGAGTAGTATCCTAAGAGGGAAGAACCCACAATTTCCTTCCCAGGTCTCTCTCAATCCTGGTTTATGCATTCTTCAGTGGTTCTGTGGTTTGACTTGACAGAATTAACCCCCAGTGCCAGCTTCTGCCAGCTGATGCTAGGGCTAAGCCCAAACAACCCTCACCCACTCTAATTTATGCTTGCACCAGTAGGAATAATCTTCCCAGCCTGGCTTTTCCCTAATCTAGTCCACATGAGGTGCACAGGTGTTGCAGCCTTGCTTAGTCTGGTCTGTCCCCATCCCAGTTCATGCTCTCCAGTGGGAGTAGCTGTCCGGCGAGGGGACCACCCCCTTAATCCCCGTGCTGGCTCTGCCCCCTCTGTTCCTGGTTCTCATGAGTGCTGTTTGACTTTTAAAACATATGTATTGACAAATTTATCTGAGTGGTAAGATATTAAGACGTTTAAATTTTATTCTTTATACTTTTCTATGTTTAAAAAATAAAATTGGTATTATTTAAAAAAAAAATACCCCTGTGGGCAATTAGGTCCAGTAAGTTGGGAAAGTCCAGATCCAGAAAACCCTCCATGCAACAGTTCATACAGGGAGGATGGAAAAGAAGTTGAGAACCCATACCTTTACCATAAAAACTGAGGTCTGCATGCTGAGTGGGTACTCGGCTCTCTTCCAAGGCACCTGCTGGTCTCTCAAGTGTGTCTCTTCTAGTCTGGGCTCACATGTCTGCTGCTAAGAAGACTAATAGCAAACATACATCGGCAATATTTGCTTCGTTAAATTATGGATCCTATTTCAAGATTTATTTACTGCATAAACTCATTCTTTAAAAGTTGAGAGCTGTCAAAAGCTGTATGACATTAAGATCTAATATAAGTATTAAGCTAAGAAAAAAGGAAACTTTACATAAAATTGCATTTTACCATTTTAAATATGATATGCCTAAACTAAATCATAATGAAAGTATCCTTTTCATTATGGGGAACTGAAAAATAAAGGAGAAAGAAATGATATTGTTTTGTAGCCTCCCCGCAGCAACCGAAAGACCAAACACATGACCTTTGCAGAAATACATCTTTATCCTGTGGATTAATCAGTCGCTGAAATCCTAGCACAAGCTTGTAGAATCCAGCTTCATTTATATTAGGACTATAATTGTATTTGCCTTCCTGACATTGCATAAATATGCTGATTAGAAGTCAAAATTAAAGTGTTGAAAATTGAAAGAGAAAACAACCGCTTTTATATTAAAAAAGAAAAAGATAGTCACATAAAAATTGCTTCTTATGAGAAGAAATTAGAAATGTTAAAATAATTATTAAGGGTGCTAAAATGCACTTTCAGATGCTGCCTTTAAATAAATAGAAACAGTGTATCTAACACATAAACAATAAAACATTTCCCTTTTGGTTTCTTTGTCTTCGACATATATACTTGCTTATTTAGAAATAAATATTGCATGTAGTGTTGGCTGATTTGCTTTTGTAGACTATGAATAGGCCATAGCCATGAGTGTGCTGAATGTATATCGGGCGATAATTGTGGCACAGCACTTGGCTTTTATTACATCATGGCAAAGGTACAGAGAGCGTGTTTTCTCAGTAAGTGGAAGTGAAAGACATTAGAAAAGGATCTTATATCGTACTGCCAAGGTGTTCTCATGAGTGGGATTATAACCCAGAGGACATTACAGATCACGATCGCCAGGTCTGTGTTTCGCACAGTAGGACTACTCAGATGGTATCTACTCAGGCCATGTTGTGTTGTAGCATTTAAGGCTGAATTAAGTCTCTGTGAATAGTGGCAGTTAGATGTGATAGTCATGGTAAATGTTTTGTGTGTTTATACATCTGGTGGCTGTATGGACTTCACACTTCCCTCGCTCACATTACTTAAAAAAGAGTACTTTCACCTCCTTTCTGGTAACAGGGGTCCCAGCAACATGAAGTCTCCTCAGAGCATCTTCTCATTTGACTTCCAGATCGCAGCTCTGTGCAAACCCTAGGGGTGCCAGAAAAAGTCAAAGAGCCACCTAGGTGTTTGTGGCAGGAAATTGACGTGGCCAAGAAGTATTCACAAATCCAGATTTACTCAGCTGATCAAACGGCTATGAGACAAGCATATGAGACAAGCGTACCACAGGCTCTACCCTTGACTGTGTTTTCCTTCTTGGAAAAAAAAATACTCTGAAAACTTTTTTTGGGGGGGGGGTAGGGAGTAGAATAAATTTGTGCTCCAAATATATTAACTTAATCAATTAGAGAAGCCTTTTTGTTTAAGTATGATACATTTGAGTCATGCGCTTAAAATTTGAGCTTTAGTGTTTGCAGAAGAACAGAAGGAAGCAAGGTGTCCCAGCTGTGTCTGTAGAGGGCTTTAGGGGCTGAGAGCTGCTTTGATGAGCAGCACAGTTTTACATAGCTACCAAAACGTTTGAGGCTCACAGAGGGACAGAAACCGCTTGAGTGTTCTGAAGTGAGTGTACTGGGGCATGAATGAGAGACCCTTTACTGTCCTTCTATCATCACCACCTCTCTAGATTCTGCAGGCCTTTCTTTAGCATTCATAAATTCAGTATAAACTCTACTCCTGAGTAAACTCCTATATGTGTATATGACTGTAGGCAAAAATGCATGATTACCGTAATGAAGCTTTTCAAAATACACAATGCATGTGTTTCTATTTTGCTTACACATATATCCACAGGTCTATATCATATATAGTTACATTTTCTAACAGTGAATATTTAAAATTTCAATATTTAGAAATAGCAGAGTTACAATTTTGAGATCTTAATTCTAATAAATTTATGGAACTCTTGATAACATTAAAAGTTTTGCAAAGTCGTTTGATATTTGCAAGAACAAATTTTATCTGTCCCAACAGATACATCATGTTTAGAAAACAAATAGAATTTAAAAGACAAATACTAATATTTAGAAAACAAATTTTTGTCTTCTGATATTTGAGTTTTTCTTGAAAGATGCATTATATATGTTGCATCATATCACTTATCATTTACTTTGGGAATTGACTTAAAGCATTAATTTCAGCAGGATTATCACCATTTGTCTCTGCGTACAAGACATGGAATTTTCGATTACTGAATTGTTCTGTGGTAGTTGAGGATATATGCGTCTGTTTTAATATGCACTTGATTTTCCACCTGTGTCCATTTCTCTATCCTACTTGGCCATCATAAACACATGCTCACACTCCAGTGTCAGTGTGAGTGTATTTGTATTTTTTTTCTTACAGGTTTAATTGCATTCATCATTTTGAACTGAATACTGGTTAGGAGCATTTTTCAAAGATTAAAGCTGTCTATCTGGGTATGCAAACTCCTTTGGTGATCTGCCAAAACCCTCTTGTTCATAAGAGGAAGCTTTTCTGTCAAAAGAAAGAACCAGATACATAAAACAGATTTTCTCAGCTGATATCACAGTTCTATGAAGTCATTAGGACAAAACACCTGCCCCTCAGAACACTTTGATTACCTGGGATGCAGTGAAGACCTGAGCCGTCACCTTCAACACTGCTACCGCCGGCCCCTGAGTTAGATTACCATCCTGGATTTATCACTATATTGGAAATTCCATTTACTCAGTTGATTTGCTTTGTTTTAGTCCTGGTATTCTCCCGGTCAGCAGATGGGTCCCTTATTTATACGAATGGTATGATCACCGAATTGTAGCCACAAAGCTCTGCTAACTTTGGAATACAGATGTTGCCAGTTTTATGTAAGCTGACATTGCAAAGATACCAAATACAAGTTATTTTTGTTTTTAAAAGAATCATTATTCACTAACCATTTACTGAACTATGTACAGAATGTTGATCTGTACACAGTTATATCTTATTGAGGACAATAAATCAAAAGTCAAACAAGTGAGGGCACCTTGGCTCTAAGCTCTAATGGAGAATGAGATTCTTCAGTTCTGAAGACAGGAGTTGAAATCTGTTATTAGTCATTTATTAGTTATATGACTTTGAACTTTATCTTCAACTCTGTCTTTACTTGTGCATCTGTGTTTATGAGTACAAAGTGGAAACAATACTTATTGGGTTAGTTTATGGACTGCATTAGAAATTAAACATTTTAGGGACTGGCACTTTAGGTTAATCCTCCTCTTGAAATGTCGACACCCAGTATGATAGTGCTGGCTCACATTCTGGCTCTCTTGCTTCAGATCCAGCTTCCTGTTAATGATCCCCAGAAGGCAAGGGAAGAACCCCAAGTGCTTCGGTTCCTACTATCCATCTGGTTAACCAGTATGGAGTCCCTCGTCTCTGTGTTCAGCCCAATGTAGATCTAACTGGTGCAGTCATTTGAAGAGACCAATGGACAGAAAATCCCCCCCCCCACTTCTCTCTGGACAATGAATTAATGATTCCATAAAAACATGACAGAACAAACATTATATCCGAGCATCACAGTAGTACCTGCTTCCTCAAAGGTATTTACATTTTGCTGCTATGTTTTATGGAATTCCTAACATAAAACGTATTCATAAAATCCGCACAGAGTCATCGTTTTATCCCCATGCAGCATACTATCTGAGTCTCTTGTTTAATTCACTATAGATTGCATTCCTTGACTGACTCTGTGTCATCCAGGGTCCACTCCAGAAATGAGAATCCTTTTAAATTGTTTCAAAGGAAAAAAAGGTTAATATAGGGAATTGATTATATGCAAGACAGATAACTGCAAAGGCAAAAGAAGAACCATGAATTCATAGTAATTCTAAGTATGAGAGAGCAGATTAAACAGGTCGGCTTTATCAGATCCTAAGAGCTCAGTGAAAGGATTGCAGAAAATTGAGCTTAGATCCCTACCCCAACTGATGCTAACTCGCAGGTTGCAGGATGGACTCCGTAGAGATTTCTTCCTCAAGCAGGTAACTTCAAGGAATATAAAGTTGTCTCATACTTAGAGAACCAGATAATAGGAAATAGAACTTTAAGCCCAGTGCTGCTGGGGTTAGGAGCTGTGAGTGGTTCTACATTGAAAGTAATGATGAATGGAAAACAAAGGATCCAGTCTTTCTCCCTCTTTTCCCTGCCTAGCAGTGGCCATTTCATGCCTCATTTACCACAGAAAGTCCTGCTGCCCTACAAAGTAGCTTCGCAATGGTAGGGCCATCGTCACAGAGCAGGGAGTAGAGAGAAGCAGAGACAAAGACAGATCTTGTATCTGCTGGTTCACTCCCAAAGCCTATTGCTGCCAGGGTTAGATTGGGATAGTCCCAATCAATGTCTCTCCTTGCTAGGTGTATGGGACCTGAACAGTTGAGCCATGATCTGCTGTTATCTCCACTCTAGCCCTTAAGGAGTATTTTAATAGCAAGCTGGATCAGAAGTGAAGGAGCAAGGATGCCAAGCATCCCAAGTAGCATTTCAACATGTGTACCAAAAGCTTGCCCCAATATGTTCACTTTCTAAAAATGAATATATTATTGTTATTAATAGTTCCCATGATATAGTTTTATAAGTATTTGGGATGAAAATCAATAGCAGTACTGAAAGTAAATATTTGGTTTTTACACTCAAATTTTCAGATTTCCTTCAAAAGCAATAGATACTACTTTTGTTATTTATTGCAGTATTATTGAAGCATAATTAAATGACTATGAAGCTCTATGAAAAATATTTTCAGATGTTCAAAACTGTGATAACTAGCATTGATAGCTTGTAAATCTCAATTATATATTAACTCTAAATGAATTTAGCATAAAATAGAATTTGATACCATGTTTTATATATATAGTTGGGGCAAGCTTTAGTATAATTATACTAAAATTCTTATAATTATACTAAGTTTTACAATAATTATAGTATAAGTTCTTACACTTCAATATTTTTTCTTTTTTTTAATTTATTCATTAGTTACATTGTATTATGTGACACAGTTTCATAGGTACAGGGATTCTCCCCACCCCTCCCCAAACCCTCCCACCATGGTGGATTCCTCCACCTTGTTGCATAACCACAGTTCAAGTTCAGTTGAGATTCCCTCATTGCAAGCATATACCAGACATAGAGTCCAGCATCTTATTGTCCAGTCAAGTTCAACGGGACAGATTTTCTAGAGTGGATATAACACATACAGAAATATTTAACAGTTGTATGTATTGAATGTATGTTGAGATATAATAGTTCAACACTATATTGATACCTCTCAACATGTACCTTAATATATTTCTGTTTTTAAAAATATAATAAATGTCATTTCATTCTATAAAGGTTTCATCCTATAAAGGTTTTATGTACTTTAATTGAAATTTTGATTTTGAAGAAATTGTCATTTTTTTCTTGCTTTGAAAATCAACTTAATGTAGCCCTTACTTAGTAACATCTTGATTTGAAAAATCAGTATAATTTTATATTAAAATATTAAGAAAAACAGAAAAAATAAGAAGATATAGTAATTTTTATTGTTATGGTGACCCTTTTAAACAGCAACTGAAACATACCAAGTAGTAGGTTATGCAAATTATAACGTGTTTTCTTTTAGGAACTTGCCTAAAAGTATGTTTCCAAGGTTTCTTTTAAACTTAACACTTTAATGTTAACATGGCTGATGTAGAGTCCTGCCCTGACAAGGAAAATGTCCGCTTCTTTAGGCAACAGGGTCAGATCTTTCCATAAAGGTAGAAATAGGCATAGCAGCACCTCTAGGTTGTGAAGTTGAAAATAGTAAGTTAAATGTCTTGTGTATTTTTGGAGTTAGCAGTTGGGTTTCCTGGCCAGCTCCTGGGGCAGTCTGGCTGTTAAGTTACGTGTTTTAGGTAATAACAAGAAGCACCGTAACAGTTTTCCCCGTAACTCCAGAGACCGCCTTGCTTGTGGATTAGAGCTTCACTAGGGGCATTGTTTGTTGATATATTTGCAACAAAAATCCATTAACTTACAGGGTCAAGGGGTTAATGGAAGAAATAGTCTCGCCTTCCTATTATCTTGTAATGTTTTGCTGGGAGCTGAAGAAAGATAACACTTTTCTCTCCCAATATCTCTTGGTAGTTTTATAAATGGTGACTTCACATTTCCATGACTAAATGAAAGATTAAATACCAATATGGAAAGCTTTAGAATGCTGCTTCGTCAAGCTGGCAATTCAGACAAGTGGTCCATCATGACCACCTTTGCTGAGGTCACTGAAAGACGCCCATTAACGAAAACCAGGAGGTACCTCAATTATTTCTTAAAATCTATGTGTGAAGATTTTTCCCCCCTGTTCCTTGTTAGCCAGCTTAGTCATCTTGCACGAGGGAAAGAAATTCTTTAAAACTTAAAGGGAGATTGTCAGAACTACTTCTGCTAACTCCACAAGAAATTGTGTCTAAAGCAAGAGTGTAACTCAAGCATCCTACAGATCCCATCTATTTTAGAAAGTGTAAAAAGACTATTTAGAATTTTTGTGCAAGTGCAATTCTCATTTAGTAAAATGTGTTGATTATGTTAGATGTCATTATCTACAGAATTAATTTATCTAGATTTTATAGGTAGAAATAATTTTTTTAAAGTCACATGTTTCAGTATAATGTGACTGATGAGATTAAGTTGCAGCTGTGCAATTTAAGTCGCTGAAAGATCCTCCTTTTTTGTTCCACTGTGAAATTTTCCTAAAAATTCAACCAATTAGGGAGTTCTCCAGATTAATTAAAATAAGTATTTCCAGGAAACAACAAGAGTATGGTCAAGTACTTTAGGAAACTTACATATTCTTTCTTCCTGAAGACCAGAATGCCGTTTTAATTTCATTTGGAGGTTGATTAAAGCCATGGGTTTGCAAATTTTCATGTAAGAGTTGTATTGAAATAATATCCGCCTTTTGAATCACAATGTGCCGCCAACAGACATAGGTTGTGCTGACTTGATTTGACACAGCTTGGGTGGTGAGTTTGACTAACTCTACTAATTAAACTTGCCACAACAATCAGCACATGTGGACACACATGGTTACAGTCTTGCGTTTCACCTATAATGTAGCTTGACAACACATATTGCATTTTCTTCTTACTCAATGTTTATATAAAGGGGTTTGTTAGCACATAATTTTCTAATTCTCCTGACACTCTAACTTGAAAATAATAGAAGGGGATGGGAGAATATAGTCACACCGCAGCTTAAAATAATCTAAAAACGAAGAGACTGGTGGAAAACATTTCCGTAACCGGGATTTCTTTTTCTTTCAGAATTGGTTTTGGCTGTGTTTCATAATAGGTTACCCAGCATTTTGGGTAGGTTTCACGCACTCCCTTCCCTGTGTTCTCTGTAAATAGACAGGCAACTTTCCTCCAAGAAATCAAATCTGTGTCCATACCTCAGTTCTTTAGTCCCACAGACTTAAAACGTTAGGCCAGTTTTTTCATTTATTATCCCTGATTGTCAAAGTGCAAACTTTGCATATTCACTGTGCATTCATTTGTATGTTCTTAAGCTTTTTTAAAAAATTCAAAGTAATGTTTTTCCCAAGGGATTTTTTGAAATACTCTTTGTATAATCTGTTTATTTTGTGTTTTTCCACACTAGGGTTTTTTCCATAAGATAATGGCTGTACTGATAGTATATATTGTTTATGCGCTAAGGCAAATTTATAAAATAATCTCCCATCAGAAAACCAAGTGTGCCTTGGGCTGCCAGAGTGTGCTAACTCGCTGTGCTGATTGTGTTTTGGCGGCAATTCTGATCGCATCTATTGTAGTATAGCAACAGAACCTGATGATGTCTAGCATCTCTGCATTTTTGTTAGAAAAGAAAGCAAAAGGCAGAAGCAGAGATGCAGTCCGTTGGTCAACACCATGGTCACCGAGCTTCCCTTCTGTAGATCCCAGTCCTATTTTTCTGGTGGCTTTCCTTTTGTCTTTCCAAAGAGACAACCCCTCACTTAGCAACATTAGCAACCTTAGCAACCTCTCACTTCATTTTCATTCAGCAAAGGTATGATAGGTCAACATCAGTGACTTCAGATTTCATAATATTGCACTCATGGATAAATCCAACCAGCCGTCCAGGATAGCTGTATATGCGTCTATCAAATCTTAGAGATCGCAAGTGCAACTCAACCATCACCAACCGAGATGCTGTACCCACAGGACCTGTGGATAAATCGCGACACTGCATATCGCTGAATTTCCACATAGTTCGTTTCTTGTTTGGTTTGGTTTTGTTTTTAGAGAATTATTTTTTTACTTGAAAGGTAGTGTTACAGTGGCTCATTCCCTAAATGACTACAACAAGCTATGGCTGGGTCAAGCAAAGCCAGGACACTGGAATCTAATCTAGAGCTTCATGTGGGTGCAAGGGCCCGAGTACTTGGTCCATTCTCTGCTGATTTCCCTGGCACATTAGCAAGGAACTGTATCAGAAAGGGAGTGGCCAGGATTCTAACTGGTGCTGATATGATGCCAGGGCTGCAAGCAATGGCTTTAATCACTGTTCCGCAGTATTGACCCCATCCCCCCATACTTCTTGACCACTTTCACCTTTGCTCTTCACATTCACCCTGACTCTGTAAGTAAAAATGGATTTGTTTATTTATTTATAATTGGAGTTACAGAGAAAGAGGAAGACACACACACACACATACATACATATCTTCTAGCCTCTGGGTTTCACCACAGACAGTTGCAATGCTCAGCCTAGATCAGAAACCAGGAATTTCATCTGGGTCTCCCATGACTTTTCCCAGGCCAGTAGCAGAAGAGGAGCAGCCTGGACAAGAACTGGTCTGCATCGGGATGCTGATATTGCAGGTGGGAGCTTTGCCAGCTACACCACAACGTCAGACCCTGAAAATGGATAACTGTGAAGGACAGGAATGTAATCACTACAAAGGGGATTTTGTGGCAAAAAATTTGAATTAAAAGATTTGGAAAAGATTTTCACATATTTCTGGACATTCTTATATAATTGACCTTCCCATTTCTAGTTATATACACTTTTGTTAAATGAAGATTTAAAGACTCAGGCCACCTTGTAGAAATTATTAAATATTCCTAATGTAACAAAATTTCAAGTAAGGTTAGAGTGAAAAAAAAAAATACCAGTAGAGCCATTACTTTCCCCAGCACATACCATTAGTAAATGTGTTTGTGTATTCATCTACACATACACAATTATGCCTTTTAATTGAGACTCAGACATTTTGACTATTAATATAAATGCACACCAAAATGACATTTTGACATCCAAACTGATACACACTTAACACACCTTTTATAAAGCAAATATTGTTGAGATAATTCCATCTATATTCTTATTTGTTGTTATAAATGAATATCTCTGCCTCTATTCCTGTATTTCTTTATCTTTCTCTTATAGACACACACATATGCACAGTTATGTCAAAAAAATTCACTGTTTTTACAGTTTATCAGTATCTGCATAAAGGATTTATTTTAGATAGAATTGCTCATTTTGATAATATTAGTGTTTTGCCTAACATTGGCTGTTACTATAATTGAATTTTTTTGTTAGTCATACCAGCTGCTTAATGTCAATACAGCTTTCAGTCTTAGACCCTGAGTTAAAATGAAGTTTTGCATACAATCAATACTATTTGGGGCTCACTAGTTCCCACTCCAGTGATGTACCATAACACCCACATACAGTTTCATTTAAGACAAAATAATGGCTCCAGCAGAAAATCGCTGCAGCCTTCTCCTTTGTAAGCTGAAATTGAGGTTATGGCACGGCATATTGCCTGTGGCAGAATCTATTACCAAGAAATGGGGACCACGATTTGAAGTTGGCTGCAGTGTAAGCAAAATGAATTAATTATTAGCAGTGCAGAATTGAAGGAAAATACAGTTTCATAAAGTGAAATGTATTGGCATTTTAAAAGAAGACATGGCAAAGAATTTAATGATGAATCACCCAATATTTCCCACTCTTGTTGACGTTTGGAATATTTATTTGCCTGTCTTAAGATTCATATCCATAAATTAGTCACACTTTACTCAGAATCCATAAGAATATTTCATGAAATGTTTTGTTCTTCCTGAATTTGTCATTCTCACATTTTAATATATGACTCTTGTTTGTACAGTTAAATGTTTAAATAATGATTGGCTGAAAGGAGATTCAGTCTTACTCTTTTTGTAAAATTTATTTATCGGAGACAGAGACTTTAAAGTAGGTGTTGTAGCTGCTGATTTTGCCCCCAGACAAGTAGGATTTTCTGTGCTCCACCGGATGTTCCGTCTCATCACACTTCTGTTGCTTCAAATTGCAGCACCAAATCAAACGGGTTGTGAAGAAAACTGAATGAGCAATGAGCAAAGTTTCAGTTTACTGTTCCTTTGGGAAATCTGCCAATGATAGTATAGGAAGATAAGATGGTGTGTTTGAGGGAATGGGTAGGTGAGTAGATAGCTAGTCTGCTAGATAGTTAACCAGCTAGACAGATAAAGGATTGAAGATGAAAAGAAAGAGTAAATACTGCTGGATTAAGCTCCTAAACATAAAACACAGAGAAACCTAAAGTCCCTGTCTCCCTTAAGTTTCTGTGTTCCAAACATTTGAATTTTTCTTTATGCTCTTACAACTACTATATCTATAGTGTGTGTGTGTGTGTGTGTGTTTTAGGAAGTCAACAGTTTGTAACACCATACAGATGAACTTGAGTAGGAATGCTACCACATCCACCGGATGCACCAACATCCGGGAAGGCCTTTGTAGTCTCGTAGAAGGTTATGTGTTTCTTAGAGTCTACAGTTCGCTTTGTGTTTCTGTTTTCAATCTGTATAAAACATCCTTTTAACTTCTAACATACAGCAGAACTGTTTTCATACTTTTATTTATGTGTGTATTATACATATACAGCAATTTTAAAGATACAGTTAGTTTTTTTATTGAATACCAATGTTGAGAATGGAAAAAATATTTTGTGATTCAGCAAGATAAGGCATTGAAGTGCTTTTCATTATTGACTGTGTTTCAGGCAAAATAGTTGAACAAATTGGGTAATGGAACTAAATTACATTATATGAGGTGGTAGCCTTAAAGCTATCATTCTATTATGTGTTCTCATGAAATATAATTGCATTTGAGTTATGTAAACAGATAAAAAATAGATCATTTCAGGATGCAAAGTGAAAGATAAAGTACTGGTTATATGGAAAAGAAGGAAAACTATTCACCTTAATGAAAATTATGGTTAAAGCACTTATATTAACATTTTGTAAGAACATACCTAGCTCAATATTTATCTCCAAGCTATATGATTTCAAGATATTATTCAAAGACAACCTGGCCACTCAGAAACCTTTTAATTTTAAACTGCTGATTTATAGTTTTTCCTTTCATCTTCTTGTTTTGAAGGCTTGATGTGGGAGTGCTAATTAATGTTAGGATTCTTAACTTACATACTTCTTGCTAAGTGAATTGAACTGTCAGAGCATTTTATTTTGAAGTTGCACTTTTTTTTGAACAATATCACATTTGACGTCGTGCTTAAAGAAACATTTTGTGGCAGGGAGCCAGTGTATTCATTAGGAACATATTGCCCATGACCGACTCATTTATTTATTTCTGCAATGCTTATTGCTCCTATAGACCATACAGTTCTGATGTTGAAAACTTCATGTAAAAAATGTGCAAACCAATCTATCTTCCTGATATTGGAATATCCAATTTAGAAAATTTTAAGTCATGGAGATGAAACTGTACATTTTGCCTGCCAAGCAGAAGATCTACTTTCCTGGGGGTATCTTAGCCAGACCGTATACTCACTTTTGTACTCTTCATACATGCAACTTGTCTTAACTTCCTCAGAAGCAGTTCCTACAGATCCCTGTGTAAGTAGTAGTTTATTTGGGATCAGAAATGAGAAGGAAAGAGTAACCAACTTGAAAGATTAGTGGGGATGGTTTAACACTGTTTCTCAGAGTGATTCCATCCAAGAGGAGAAGGAGACAGGATCTTTCTTACTCCCGTCAGACACTGGCTTAGTGCCACAGAGCTTCAAGAACTTGGATTTCCCTGACACCTAGAGCCTGCTTACAAAACAACAGAGTAGCCTTCCAAGCTTCAGTGAAAACTGTGGAGCACAGATGCGGACAGCTGCACCTGGACATCAGTTGGAGCACACTGGAGCAGTAGCAGCTGAGAGCTCTAGGTGGGCTACCAGGAGCATCTGCTGTACCCGCTGTGTGTCCGTATCAACTGCGTAGTGTTGTTTCTTATTGTGTCACCATGTAGGGAGAGATGGAGGAGTCATTTCGGTATCAGTTTATGGGTATTTATTGACCCCACTTGCTAGGAACTGCTGTTTCAGGAGTGGAGACAAACGTCAGGGAAGAAAATAAAACATCCCTCTTTGGCCCTCAGTTAGTGCAATGGGCAGAGAAAATTGGGAGCCACAGAAAGCTCTTGGCATTTACTCCATCTGTGGGAAAGTGAAACATCCTGTCTCCCAGAGTGCCTGGCCCATTTTGTACCATTGGGTGTCTCCCCACCAAAGATGGATGAGTACAGAAAAGGAGGAGTTAACCATCTGCTGTTCTTCTAGTCAGAGTACCTTGGTAGTCATGGTTTCTGATTAAAATTTTCACTTGATTCTTCAGTATTTTGACATAGGGAAGTCAAGATCCATTTAGAGAAGAAAGATAGTCAGTGTCTTGGCTAGAATTATGGGTTTATCCAAAGAGTCCTGAGGAGCATGTACCACACACAGAGAGTAAGTACATGTCTTTTCAAAGAGTTCAGGCTGAAAAACAAAATTATAACCAAAGTGTTCGATTTGAGACCTGTGTTTATTAATCCAGATTGAGTGGCACGACTCCAACCATGGGAGTGGGAACATTAACTTACCCAGAAAAGGATTGCTCCTTAGGAAGCATTTTCATTAGCTTCTTTAACAGAGACCGTAGAAGTAGCAACAGAAATGGTAATGGTGGCCATGGTTAATGTCTTGTCAAATGCTTGCTTACGTGTTACCAAGCGTATGTTGTCTCTAAAAGCTTGACAACTGTTCCGCGAAGGAGATTATAATATTTATGTTACTTTAATGAAACTAAAGTCCAGAGATGGTAATTATACCTGTCTAAAATCACAAAACTGGTCAGTCAGGATTTTAACCTGAATGTCTCAAATCTCTGTAAAGCTTTCCAGTGTGTTTAACAAATGTTATCCAGGAAAGCCACTGTAAAATTGTCACTTTGCTAGGCACTATGTAAACCATCTTAAAAAGGACAAAGCCCCGTCCCGCATATGGTTTATGATCTAGTAGAATTGCTAAGCTGCTCAACAAATCAATGCATATCAGGTGGCATTCAATATGATGAGAAATATAGGTGCTAAGGGAGTGAAAAGCCACAGGAAGTAATCAATTTTATGGATCAGAAAAAAAGGTTTCCTTGAGAAAGTGAATTTTCAGCTGAAAGTTAAAAGATGACTATGCCAAAAGAGGGCAGGGAATAAGGGAGGAGAAAATTCTTGGGCAGAGGTTAAAATATCTGTTATGCATTGAAAACAAATGACCTGGGGCTCGGCAGTGTGGCCTGGTGGCTAAGGCCCTCGCCTTGATCCCATATGGCCGCTGGTTCTAATCCCGGCAGCTCCACTTCCTCTCTCTCTCTCTCTCTCCTCCTCTCAGTATATCTGACTTTGTAATAAAAATAAAATAAATCTTTAAAAAAAAAAGAAAGAAAGAAAACAAATGACCTGGATATGACATAGGCTTCACAAGAGAAAATGCATGCGGCAGAAGTTGGAGATGTGGATGCCCTGTGAGCCATGCTGTTTTCATTCTGTTGCCATTCCCGTCCCAGAGGCCACAGGAAACACGTGAAGGAGGCAGCTGAATGACAAGCTTTTTAGGATGATTCCTCTGGCTGTGGTGTGGTACACAGATTGAAGACTGTAGACAGGTCCAAGGATGCTTCACCAGTGATTCTGAGACTTACTGGAGAGCGTCTCAAGTAAGGGTGAGAACGGATTGGATCTCTTTGAGAGACAGTGAGGGCCTACGAAGAGAAGTCTCAGTGGGCTGGCAGTGAAGGAGGGAAAGAGCAGTGGCGTCGGCCGTGCTTTGGGTTCGGACCCTGGGATAGATGGAACAGACTCGTCCGCCTCTGTGAGATATTCCTTTCATGCCTGGTTGAAGATCTGGAAGAACTGCACTTTCTTATCTCTGGAAGGATATGCTGACACATATGTGACTTCTTTGGTATTTGAATGTGGTAGGGCTAGAGATCATTTTTTTATGTTCCTAAATTCTCATTTTCGGTACTTTACTAACGTGATTTTAAAGGGATTTTTCTTATAAAGATACAACTGCTGTAGTATCCTCTGCTGAGCATGGGGCTCAAGGTTACAAAAGCAGGGCTCAGCCTGAAGTTGACTTCTTAACCTAAAGAAAAGACAATTTATGGCCAATGTCATTAAGTACGCTTCTCTAGAATATCATAGGCTAACTTTTTATCTAAGTATTATGAATCCAACTATAGAGGTTCATGGTGTTTATTTTTAATCTTGTATTGTCATTAACTAGTTTGTTACATCAATTACCCTGGCATATATGGTGGAAATGGATTTTGTTGCATTCTTCCCCCCCCCCTTTAAGGATTTAGAGTATTATGCTTGAGTGAATTGATTCGTAGGGATTCTGCTTTCTTATTCATGGTGGCTGCTGTGTTTTTGTTCTCCATCCAGTTAAGCTGGAAGCCTCTCTGTATAGCATATACATAGTGCTCACAGGATGCTGAGGTACTCAGGTGTCAGTTTTTCATTATGCCTGGACCATATGAGGTGCATGGAAAGCCTCTGGAATTGTAAACTCTAATTTCCCAATAAGCAATAGTTAGGAAACCAGCATTGTGCATTTTCATTTACACAGGGCTGTACATGCCAGCTCAGCTTACTACCTGCTAAGCCTCCTAGGTCTGTTGCAAAATGTGTGTTGGCAGTTTTCCAGTCTTGCTAAGACTCATAAATAGATGGCTTTCATATGAAATGTATTTGGTTTGGCATATTGACGCTGGAATACATTATTTTTAGCGGTTGAACAAATTAAAATAAAATGATGTCTCCATTTTTTCAATGTAATAAAATGAGCATAATTGGGTTAATATCTTAATCTAACAGATAGGATTTAGATTGCAGACTCACAATAACACAATTTTGCTAGGGGGAATTTACATGTTTCCGTTTCCTGATTCTCTTGATGACCTTCCTGCACACCCATCACTAAGGCAGAGTTTGCAGAACTCACAGGAAGACCCGCCGGTGGAGTCCCATAGCCGCCAGTTCAGGATTTCACTGGTCATAGGTGCAGCCTGGGCAGTTGGACTTTTGAAATCTCCCAGATTATTCCAGCGCACAACCAAGACCGAGACCCACAGTTCCCAGCTCACTAATTCTCCCCATTCTTCCCCTTGTCTCCTGGTTTCCCTTAAATCTGTTTTAGATCTCAGAGCATGGTTCTGACAATTTACTGAAAATGTGTCTGCTTTATTTTGTACTTTTAAATGGATAGGTAACACTCCGTTTAAGTTTCTAATGTTTATCGACCACTCTGTAAAGCACGTATTTGGCATCTCACATCGCTGAACAGGATGGGCCCTTTTTCTAACATCTACAGATGATTGCTTCTGATTTTAAGAAAAATGTCTTAAATAAAAACATATCACAGAAGATGTAGATGAATTCATAAATTCCAGAATTGATATTTTACTTATAACTAGTATTTATATCTTTCAAGTAATGGTGGCTTAAATAAGGTAGACAACTTTTTTTCTTTTTACCCTTGTGGAAAATAAGTAATGAAGCAATAAATGAGCAAATAAGAGAAGGAATTCAGAACTGGGATAGTGGTTTAAGTGTCTCGGTTTTTTAAATGTTCGCATGTGACTTCCATCCTCAAATTTGCCTCATGACCCAAGATTGCTGCCGGATTACCAGTCATCTCACCAAGAAGAAAGCTAAAATAAGGAAGTGAAAAAGTTGTCTTCCTTCTTTCTAAAAAGTCTTTATAAATCTTACCCATGATTCGTATTTTGGCCTCATTGGTCATAACTGTTACATGAGCCACACCTTGCTGAAAGGAACGGTTAGAACTGTACAAAATCTATTGTGCGTGTTATAATCCTAAATATATTTGTTTTATTTTCACTAAGAAGAAAGAAGAAAATGGATATGGGTAAAGGCAATAGTAATCTTTGCCATATCTCAGTTTTCAGAGTGTAATATTGCAAGATATGCTCAAATTAAAAACCCTCAAGTTAGACATATTTATGTTGCTTCTTGACAGACGGTAAACCAAACAGTATAAGTAAAACTGGGAACCTGTTATACTGATGGTGAATTTAAGAATTTTTCTCAACAAAGATGTGTCATAGGAGGGGTAATACCAGGATAAATTTCTTACCATTTATTTTGTTTGTTTCTATTTATTTGAAAGGGAGAGAGAGACAGATAAATCCTTCACTTGCTACCTCATTCCCCAACTGTCCAGCTCTGGACCAGATCAAAACCAAAAGTCTGAAACTCCATCCTGGTCTCCAACTTGGGTGCCAAGGACCCAAGCCCTTGAGCTGTCATCTGCTGCCTTTCAGGAGGCACGTGAGGAAAGTGCTGAATTGGCGGTAGAGCCAGGGCACTGATCTAGGCACTCTAACTTGAGGTGTGGATATCCCAAACGCCATCTTCATTATTGTTCCAAAAAACCACTGCAGTCATAGAAGAATTTCTGATTACATTAAAAATGCCCAAATCAGCTTGTCAATATTTATAAGACAACTTCAATTATAAATATAAATATAAATATAAATATAAATATAAATATAATATATAATATATAATATATAAATATATAAATGAAGCTTATATGTGTGGCTTAGGCTTATTAGGCCAGTCATCAAAGCCAACCTAGAATTCATGAGCAATTTAAAAATTTTGAAGGCCTCAGAAAATACTTTTAATAGTTACAAAAAATAGTGAAAACAGTTGATTCTTTAAGCACTATACAAAATCTGCAGGAACCAGTAAACTGTAGAAAAAATATTTAAATGGTGATTATGTTTTCTGTTATCTGGTGCTACCAAGTGACCCTCAAACACAGGGTCTTGAAACTACAGTTACTTATTAGGTGACAATTCCACAACATAGACAACATGGGCAGGGATGGCTCATACATGCTCTGAGTGTCGTTAAGAGATGATCCTTCATCTGGAGACCAGCAGGTCCACTTGTAGGTTGTGTACCTGCACATGGTCGGCAAATCCATGCTGGTTTTTAAGCGTGCAGTTTCTCTGCATGGCTCATTTGAACGTTTTCCAGAACGGTAGTTAATTTCAACAAGGAATTCTCTTAAGGGTTACTATTCCAAGAGAACAGTAAACCAAAGGGTAGGTGTTTGTCAAGCTTCTGTTAATATTTGTTGGCCAAATCTAGTTCTGTGGCAAAGACCAGAGTTCCAGTGGGAGGATCTACCCTAGCATAAATACCAGGATGCATCACTCTTTTGGGGTCCTCAAAGCACCTCTGTCACAATAGATTCTATTTATTTGACTACTATTATGTACTGTTCATTATCTTTAATGGCAGAATTGCTCAGACAGAAAAACAAAATTTTAAATGTATCACTTGTCCTATTTTCCAGGTAAGAAAAATGAGGCTCAAAATGTTTCAAATAATCTTCAGAAAATCACATAGTTCCTAAGTGCTCAGGCACCCTATTTCAGCCCAGCTCTTAGTCTACAAGTCCTTCCCTAATTTGCGCAGTCCCCAGCTGCCTTCCTAACCAGGGAGCCCACTCATTGTTAACTGCTGGCAAGCACATCTGTGCTGATGTGCTGTTACTCTGCAGCATAACAAAAGCCTTGCTATGTGATACATCGCTTTCTGAATGGAGAACAAGGGAAAGAGATTCCTGAACATTTTAATTAACCAAGTACAGCCCCCATGCCACAGAGACGCCTATCGGTGAGAACTACAAAAGGAAAAGTGCTGGCAACGGGGCCAGATAAGAAATCTGCTCTTTTGTGTTCTGTCCTATGGCAAGCACTTCCTTCTTAGCAAACCTAACCAGTGATAACAACATCTGAGGTCTTTTTGCGAAAGTTCTCCATACTGGTACCTTCCAGGAATACAGTTTTATAGCACAGTCATTGGAAACATGCAGTGCTAATGCTTTTCCATTTACATATTCCAGTTCTCACACTACCACTAGAATGCCCTTGTCAAAATAGGCATGGATCATGCATATGATCATGAAATTATATATGTATATGTGTATATATACATATATATTCTATATGTGTGTATATGTATACATATATACACATGTATAATGTACATATATAGTATAATAATACATATTATTTTGCAGCATCAAAATGGTTCTTTTTCTTTTGCTCTTTGGCAGATTAGAGTTCTTCAAAATGTGAGAAGTTAGTTATTTATCAAAGCATTAGATTAATTAGCCAGTCCTGTCAGGCCAAACAGAACCAGCCATGTCTTTTAAATCTCTTAATATGAGCCAATTTTCACAATAACCTGTTTCAATCATGGCCTTCACCTTTTCAATTCCTGCCTGTTAGTGACCTGGTATTTGGGCCTGTCTGAAAAGGAGAACATCCGTTGAGTTAAACAGGGCTCATTATGGATTATGGGTTTCTGGACAGGGTTGCCTGAGCACAAAGGACTGCCCTCCTGTTTTCCTCTGAATTGCTAATTGGACCTTCCCCTTGTTTTTACAAGCAAAGGCTAAGGTTCAATAAGGAGACAGACTTTTATAATGTCACAGTTTGGGTTGTACTGAAGAGCCAGTGACCTATCATTATCAATACAGATGTGGAATTTGAAGTAAAGCATGTATTTGGGTTTGCTTGAGACAATAAAAATAATGATTGCTTTTAAAACTGGTAAAACCCTGAACTTGATGGAGGTAGAAATTCATTAAATGCATCACCCTGCAATAGCTCAATTCCCTAAAGGATAAAATACAAACTCCAAATGCTCAGAAATAAATACCAAATAGTTTAAAGAAATGGATGCAAGCCTGAACCCATAACCCTTGCAATAACTTTTAAGGAAATAGATTATTTTTTAATTTCCAAAAGAAATATATGCATTCCTATATCCCCAAGGTTTTGACATTGTTGTGTATCTTGCTAATGTCAGTAGCAGAAGGTCTTTTTCATTTTGGTGTGTATTTTTCAATTTATTATAACATGCTATTTTATATTACTTGCAGTAATTCTTTTCCTCTCTTTTTCTTTTCTTACAGAATTTACTGTTTTTTTTCCTAAATTACTCCACATTCTAATAGCCTATCTTGCTTTTGGCAGAATCCTTATATCTATTGAAAGTCATTCTCTTTTGTTGAATTTCATTCAATGAGTGTCTCTCCAATAGCTTCTTTCAGTGGCAAAACATTAAACTACTTCTTTAGGGCTTTCGGGTTGTGTTTGTATCTTGTACCCACAATTCCACTTTTGTAATAAAACAAGCATCCTGATTAATTCACTGTACACTTCAATTGAGTTGTCTATGGATGTGATTAGTTGAAACGTCAGTACACAAATTCCTAAGATTTTCCTGGTAGTGTTCTCAATTTTAAGAATCCCAGATTTCATACATTTGAGGTTAGCAAATTCAGCAGACAGCCTAAATGCAGCATCATGTTAATGGAGTCCTGGAAGCTGCTGGTGTTAAAATGAGTAAATTAAGGAGTCAACACTGCTTATTTAGGCACATTAGGATAAAATAGCATGAGAGCTTGGACTTCACAAAAATCAATTCAGTACGCAGAGTGCACATCCATCAAGGCTTTGTTACAGTGTCAGAGGGGAGAAGAAACCTGTTGTATTTTATGAGGAATGTACTTTAGCACACTCACATCCTTGGATGCTTGTGACATTTGCTGTTATGCAGTTGCTTCAAGGCAACTGTGGAGTCGCTGGGGACCGCTCCAAATGCATTTAAAAATTAAGTTGGCAACAATTGATTTATTGAATTCTTTATTGATATCCTTGGGTTTGGTTGTCATTCTACACGGTAGTATCTCCCTCCACCATGCCTGCAGTAACTAGGAAGTTGTAACAGTTATATTGCTGTTTGGGGCAAGTTATTTTTCTCTGTCCAGTCTCCATATGACAACAACAGCAGCAGCAAGAATCCTAAGTGCAGCTTTACTGGAAAATATATTCCAGATGCAAAAGGGTGCTTTATTGACAGGATGTATGGTTTCATTTTTGCAACCATCTGTGGGTAGATATTATCCCCTCTCTAGAATGGATGTCTAACTTTATTTGCTTAAACAAAAGCACAGACCAAAGTCCATGCCATTGGCCACAATTACATTAAAAGGAGTTTAGATCCCCTTTTGATTTGGGCTTTGTCCCATGATAAACTTCAGAGGTTATGTTTCACAGATACTACAACACAGTTAGCTATGTTTTATTTTATTTTATTTTATTTTATTTTATTTTATTTTATTTTATTTTATTTTATTTTATTTTATTTTGGGCAGAGAAGGAGTGAGATCAAGTTTCCCCACTTACCTGCAACTCAGTAGCTGGGCCAAGTGAAAGCTGGGAGCCACAAAGCTAATCAGGTTCCCAAAACAGGTGACAGGAACTCCATGACCTCTGTGTCCAAGGTGCAGTGTCAGCAGAAAGGTGCAGTGTCAGCAGAAAGGTGCAGGAAAACTACAGTAGGGAGGCAATGTGATGTGGGACACGGATCTAACCCGCTAGGCCGAAGGCCTGCATCCTGTCTTCACTTTGTATTGAAGTACGCATGCCTTCCTTGAAAAAGAAAACATACTTGCTGTGTTCTCTCTCCAGCACTATTAGCTTTCATTATTTGATGCATGGAATGTTAGAAATTTAATTTTACTGGCATAATTATCGATTATCATCTAAGTGAACATTTAATAGCAATAACGGAAATGCAACCATTTGATTTCTTCAGAAACCATCTAACATTGAATTTTCTAATGAGAAGCAAAGAAGTATTTCAGTACTTCTGTGGAAAGGTACATTTCAAAAGCACCAATAGGAGCTTGAAGCCTCAGAGAGTATGGAACTCTACATATGTTGTGCTGTGTCTTTTCCACATACAAACATATGGAAAAATGTAATGCCTTTTCCAACTTAACTAAGCATTTTTCATGCACTGAAGTCACAACTTTTGCATTTTGAGATTCAACAGCGAAAGTAGCAAATATTTCTTTTGTCCTTCTTTATCATTTCATTCCAACTTTAGGTCTTAATAACTATGTTTTTTTCCTTGTATTAATTCATAACCTTTTACCTTTTCACCTAAAAGAAGCATTTTACGTATTATTTTTGAAATATCTGAATTGGCAGCTTCACTACCCTCCCGCTTGAACACAAGGACTTGCCCAAACCACTGAGAAGTGACGAACGAGTGGGAACTGTATAGAACGTGGACATGCTGGATGGAGGCAGGGTCCACTTCCCAAGAACAGCAGTCAGGGGGCATACTTAAAATGGCACACAATTAAAAATGTGAATTGTGTATTTCTGGAACTTCCCATTTAATATCTTGAATTCAGGTCTACCATGGTTAACAGAAACCACAAAAAGCTAAACTTTGCATCAGTGAAAGTGTTTTCTACCCATGTTTTTACCACTATCTCTGTCCTTGTTTTTCTTCTGTTATAAGTTTTACTTTTTTATTATGGAATTAATGTGGATTTATGGTTACAGTTTAGGAAAATCAGGAAAGCATAATATGTATAATGGAGTATATATATATGTATATATATATATATATATATATATATATATATATATATATACACTTTTTAGGTACCCACTGCCAATAGTTGGTATGCTTTTGGATTTTTCATATATGTTTTCTGTGTACCCATAATTTTTTTTCTATGCTTGTTATATATAATTAGCCCATGGAACTAATTTTGTGCTATTGCACTTTAAAATTGTATCATAATTTATTGATTTTTAAAGTAATTTTTCCCTTTTATTTGGAAGCCAGAGGCAGAAAGAGATGCAGCATCTACTGTTTTACTCCCCAAATGCCTACGACAGCCAGCTTTGAGCAGGAGTGAAGCCAGTGACCCAGAACTCAGTGCAGGTCCCCCCACATGGTAGCAGGCACGCAAGTACTTGCGCCATCATCCATCCCCTGCTGGAGTGTGCGTTCGCAGCTGGATCAGAAGTTGAGGAGCTGAGAGTTGAGCCAGACACTCTTGGAGGGGAAACTCAGCCATTGTGCCAAATGACTTCCCCCATACGGGTTTTAGTTAACTACCTACTATTGGAATTTTAGTTAATTCTGTGCTGCTGAGATCGTAAATAATGTTTCCTTGAGCCTCCGGTAGGTTCGACGTCTTTTTGAAAGAAGGTTAAAGGTTAGATGTGCTTGGAATCCAGATATGTTACCAAGACACACTCTCGAATTAAACTGCTCTGTAAAATTTTCTGATACTTTCACATTGAGCATGATCTTTCATTTCTTCCTTCACTCTCTCAAAGCCATTTGAGTACTTACAATGCAGAAATTATGCAAGTCCCAAGATGTAGCAATATTGAGAGACTGTTGCTTACTAGACATGTCTGAAATGAAAATAATTGAACAAATCCTTTCAAGTAGGACTTTCTAGAAGTAATTGTCTAGAGTTTCATTAAAAGTCTTACTCAAAAATTAGGAACCTTGTATCAGAGGCATATCAGATTGTGAACAGTAACTGTACATTAGTCTGATCATTGTTTGCACATATTATATACACCACCCTATCCCTGCGTGCAAGGAAACCCGGCAAGGCAATGAAAATACATAGCCTTTGAAGGCATTTCTGATCAGTATAATATTTTTAAAAAGATTATCATTTTATTGAATCAATTATTTCTTTATTGTTAATGTGAAAGCATAATTACAGAAGCAGAGACAGAAAGAAAGCAACATCTTCGCTCTGCTGGTTCACTCCCCAAACGACCACAATAGCCAAGGCTCAGCCAGCTGAACCCAGAGCCTGGAGCTTCGTCTGGATTTCCAACATTGGTACAGGGACCCAAACACTAGGGCCACCTTTTGTTGCTTTCCCAGCTTCATTATCAGAGAAGCGGATGATAAGTGGAGCAGCCAGAAATTGAATTGGCACTCACATGGGATGCAGGTATTGCTATACCACAAAACCAGACCCTGTTCTATCTTTAACAGAAGTTTGATTCATGAGTTGATAATGCATCTTTGATAAACTGATGCAGAATATGGTATCTGTTATGCAAGCTTGATATTGAATTAAGCACACTCTCTTACCTATGTATGGGTCTCAAAGAGCTAAAGCCATTTGGTTCCTTTATTTAAAAAAAAAAAAAGTGACCTCTAATCATTGTTGATGCAATATTACTGCTTAACATGAAGTGTGTTTCCAATTTTCTCTTTTATCTGTGGAGTGTATGCTTGGTTGACCAAGAATCAGCAAAACCTCTCATTAGGGCATTGCGGTTCATTAGGGTTTAAAGAGGCATCACTAAAATTTGAATTGACCATGCTGTGATTATCCGGTCTTTCGAAGTGGTAATAGGCCAACATTACATTATATGCTTTAAGTCTGCCATGGTTTTCAGAGCTTAAAAAAAGGAATGTTTAAAATGGGGACTGGCGCTGTGTCCTGATAGTAAAAATGCTACCTGTGGTGCCGGTATCCCGTATGAACACTGGTTAGAGTCCAGGCTGATCCATTTCTAATATGACTGCCTGCTAATTGCTCTGAGAAAGCAGCAGAACATGGCCAAGTACTTGGGTCTCTGCACTCATGTGGGACACCAGGTCGAAGTTCCTAGCTCCTGGCTTCAGATCGCCCAGGCTCTGGTTTCTGTTGACATTTAGGGAATGAACCCAGCAAGTGAAAGATTCATTTTCTCTCTCTCTAAATCTGCAATTTGATAAATACATAAATATTTAAAGAAAACAGTTAAATTTTATGTTACATAAAACATTGGCAAGCTTTTCTGAGTTGTACTCTTTGTTTATGAACACAATAACTTTAAAAAATTAGATTCTTAGGAAAAAACATTAGAATGTTAACTTGCAATATGATACCAAGTTTTTTTTTCACTCACTACAAAGATATGTTAGTGTAAAATGTATTTATATTTCATTTTCACAAACTGGGAGAAATATCTGAATGTGCCCATAGCATTAGAAAAATCAATAAGTAATCTAGATATTGATTTACCGAATGCTCAGCATGCAGATGGAGAGAAATCATATACAAAATGCAGCAATCTGGTTAAAAGTGAAGTAAGGATGAAATTACTAATAGGCAAGGAATTACTAGGGCATGCATATGATTTTAGATCCGTAGGTGTTACGTTTGGCAGACAGTTCTTGTGAGCGCATTGGCTGCGTACAGTGAGTTCAGCCCAGCCGTGTGCTGTTTGCCTTTGGGTTCACCCACAATGTACTCCTTCCGTGTTCATGCCACCATGATACCAGACTAGCAGATCCACCAGATCTCAAGCTGTGACCCTCCAAACCTGGGCAGAACATAAACTACTTTCATTCCTATGAAGCTCCTCTCAGGTGTCTTCATTGTAGTAATTAAAAAGCTGATAATGATCCCTTCACTACTACCTCCAAGAGAAACCCTGAGGAAAGACTCACATTTGCTCTCAAGGCATTTTGGAGTCAAACTTATACCATTCCGGGCCCAGCAACATGGCCTAGTGGCTAAAGTCCTCACCTTGACCTCCCCGGGATCCCATATGGGCGTCGGTTCTAATCCTGGCAGCTCCACTTCCCATCCAGCTCCCTGCTTGTGGCCTGGGAAAGCAGTCGAGGACGGCCTAATGCTTTGGGACCCTGCACCCGCGTGGGAGACCTGGAAGAGGTTCCTGGTTCCCGGCTTCAGATCGGCGCAACACTGACCCGTTGCGGCTCACTTGGGGAGTGAATCATCGGAGGGAAGATCTTCCTCTCTTTGGTGACTCTCCTCCTCTCTGTATATCTGACTTTGTAATAAAAATAAATAAATCTTAAAAAAAAAAATAACAAGCTGTTCCAACAGCAATCTAGAGAGGACTCAATACAGTCAGAAATCATCTCCTAGAGGTTGTAAATACATATACTTTCATCATTATAATGGTTAGCTTATTCCTATGTGCGCATCAGCCAGTCATGATGCCTTTTTTGGTTGGGGTTCCCAGTAGACAAAAGCCTCGGCAAGGCCTCAGGTACAAGTGGTTTACTTAGCCCATGACTGGGGAGGTGATAGTGAAGGAACAAAAGGAAAGCTAGGGAGCAGATTAAAAAAAAAAAAATGTGTTGGTGAACAGATGACCACTGTGGGCCACCCTCGGCTCAGCCCTACTGGAAATCCACTGAAGAGTCACATGGAAAATTCAGCTTGAACTGTGTCCCTCTGTGCAGCATAGCACACTAGAACTTTCTGTGTTGATGTTCTATATCTAAACCGTCCCTTAGGACAGCTACGTGTAGCTACTGGCACTTGAAATACGGTTAAAGTAACCGAGGAATTTAATTTTTTATTTTACTTAAATGTCAACAGCCATGTATGGTTAGCGACTTCTGGAACGGACAGCACATTGTAAAGGGATTTAATATCTCTGGTGGGTGAGGGTCAGAGCAGAGGAGGGAGTTAACCTCTTGCTGCTTCCAAGTGACCTTAAGGAAACTGAGATAGATGCTGACACGTGGGAGAAATCCTGAGGAAGGAACACTGAAAAAAAGACATGTTCAGATGGGACACTGCCTTGCAGTGAAGAAATTATCTCCGGTGGCCACAGAGAAAAATATGTATAGATTGGAGAAACACACCTGAGGTACAAAGTGCCTGTTTTGGTGCCTTTCAAAGATTTGAATATGTGGCAGTTGGGTACATTCAAATCTGCTTTTACAATTTTGAAGCATCAAAGCTCATTTTGTAAGAAATTTAATTTTAATCAAAATCCTGAAATTCTAAGGTAATTTAATTCTTTGGAACTTTTTCATGTATCTTTTTTTTTTAATGACTTGCTTTTCCTTTTAAAGTTTTAACCATTTTGACTTTAAGTCAGGCACTAGAACAAAACTGTTGTCTCATTTAAGGTAGTGTTTTTGCTGTGTTCTCAATTATTACATTTTGAAATGCAAATAGAGAATCTGCTTTCCCTTTTTGTTTTCATAGGATATTCGAATTAGTACAAACAACAGTATAGTCCTTTTCCAGTTTTTTGTTGCAATGAATGCCATGGCTTTATAGATTGCATAAGTTAAATAAAAATAGCATAATCAAAAATTATGGCGAATCTAGTGATTGAAGTTGTGAAAGATGATTAGCGTTTATTTTTTGTAAAATTTAACTTCAAACATTATGTGAATATTTTAATTTTTTTGAGGAAATGCTGGTTAATCGTTAATGAAATATGCCGGGCTCTTAAAATGCAGGTTTTTGTGCCACAAATGAAACAAATAACATAATATTACTCTGTAGATCTAAAGACCAACACTTACTCTTACTTTTTGCATTTCTCTGAAAGTAATGTTTAAAGGTTAAGTATAAAGGCCAAAATTTGCATTTAAATGGAGATATTTTAAGAAGAAATGAGAATTTGTAACTTTTACACTTGCTGCTGGTGTGTGTGTGTGGTTTAATAACAGAATATACTAGAAGTAGCAGCTAATTTATAGAAAATATTTAGCTTGGTGAACTTTTCAGGATAAGATTTTCCTACTCTTTAGGGGGGTGTAATTGGGCTCTGTGATGAATTCAAGTATGGAAAATGGTGTTTGGTAGCTACCATGATGTACAATGTTTCAAACCAGTTTAGGACAAGGGTTCTCCTCACCTTACACTCTGTGGAAGTGATAAGTTTAATGAGAGGGGACCAGCTGAATGTGTGCTGTTGTCATGGGATTTTGCATTCCTTTGCCTAATATATTCACTGCTTCCATTTTAGTATTGAAGGAAATACTGTGAAATGTGTTAGGTAGGTTTTTTTTATGTATATTTGCAAAATACAGTGGATGTTATAATATATCTACCCATTAGGAACCTGAATCACTTATTAAAGTAATTTTATCCTGCCACGCCTTCCAAATTCTGTTAACTGTTGCCAGCGATCGGTGGAATTAGGATAATAGATATTACTTAGGGAGACACTGGTTCAAAACGTGTTTTAAATGACACTTTCCTGTGTACTGATTGACTGCTGGTGAGTCTATGTGACACTGCACATTTCTGTGTGTGAGTGAATAGCAGAGGCTGATTCACCAAAACTGATTCCCCCCTCTGTATGATACGCAGCAGCTAAATGCCATTGTATACATGTGAACTCCTTCCTAACACCAATTTTATCTCAGTTATGTCAGTTCTTTGGCGCTGCTTGTTCTCTCACAGTCACTTTTTATTTATTTCTTCACCTCAGACACATTGGAGAGAAAGGCAGCCTTGGGACCTCCTGGGCATTCACCTGGAGAGGCTTAGGCAGCACAGCGCCTGGTGAGGTGCACCATGAAGACAGGTTTTTAAAGCCTGAGTTCTGCTCATAAATGAAAGAATACGTCAAATTTGAATCAGCGCCCTGTTTGTTCTGAGTCCAAGATGATACAGACAGCATTCAGGGCATTTTGGAAGCCATTCTCTATGCTAAGCCATTGGGAAATTGATATTATATAATAATAATAATAATAATAATAATTGATATGCTCCTATGAAGCAAAATGTGTACATGCAGGCTCTGAAAGTCTTAAACAAGTGTGAGGACATATACATAGGAAATAACACAGGATCATATGGGGTGCCCCTAGAAGTGACTCAGATCGCCCAACTTCTCGATTGGTGTCTGAGGTTGACATATTGCTGAGTCAGTGGTTACCTGTTTTCATACTGGACCGCAGTAGTCTCTGACCACTGCTCGGAGTGGGAGCATTATGCTTTTCCCAGAGACCAAACCTAAGGAGTCATTTGTCATTCTAATTCCATTTTCATCTGTATTACAGATGTCTAAATGCAACCCAAACACTATGCTAGGCCCTACTGTTTGTTATTAGTTTGGTTTGGGCTAAGTAGTGATTTTTTTAGTTAACCTCTTCTAATATATTTCTTGCCCAAGAATAAAAGCTGGGTTGTTAGAGACATAGTGGAAATTGTCTATATATCAAATAAAGTCAGCAATGAAAGATTTTAGCTAAGTGCTTTTTTATTCTTATTTTTGCTAAGTGGATTTAAAACCTCAGATGGATTATTTTATAGCAAAATTTCCCAAGGAGCAAATTGTTCTTAGGTATTAGACAAAGAAGAACAAAAGCCACGAGCTAACACACACACACACACACACACACACACACACACACACACACACTGAGGGATCCCTAAACAAAAATATTGGCAAATAATGGATCATAAGAAGTTAAACAGGTTATTTTGCTTTTACGGAATACACATCAGATCTTTCACTTTGGAAATATGTACTATAATATCCAAGAGGGACTAATATATGCAGAGTTTCCAAAAGTCATTTGATCTGGAGATGTGTTATCTTGAGGTATCTTAAGTGAATAGTGTCCTATTCGGACACAGTTGTTAACTACCGATACTGCAGTATTTTACAATCTAAGAGAAAGTAGCATATAATGTTGCTGGATTCGTTCTTGTCATTTGTGTTTCAAAAAAGACAAAGGCAAAAAGTATTTATATAGGAGGCTAAAGAGAATAAGGGTAAATGGTGGGAGGCTGGGCCTGTGAGTAGGATAGGATATGTGTGCAGTATAATGAAAACTATCAGCGGAACAAGATTTTCTGAACTAAACTAGGACAGACTCTGAAGACATCGTTGAATATATGAAATTGAAAGTGCAATCCATACATTGCCCCAACTATTTGAATCAATTCTACGTGAAGAAAGTGATGATGTAAATTCTTTTCTTTGGCTGCATCTTGAGGATTCATTTGTGCGTGAGATTCACAGAAGCTTCTTAATAGGAAATCAAGCTTTCAGGAATAGGTCCTAACTTTGGCAATGACAGACAGTGAAAGAGAATACCCTGCTGAATTCATCATTTTGGCAGAAACACAAAAAGAATTTTAAAAGATTTTGCTGCTCCAAAACCTGCCAGATATAGTTAAATGATAAAAATATTGGATGATTCCAATATTTGGTGAAACATGAACAACGATAGTTGGGAAAGAAATGTGTGTGTGTGTGTGTGTGTGTGTGTGTGTGTGTGTGTGTGTGTGTGTTGGGAGGAAGGCAGCATTGAGGTGTAGCAAGAAAAGCTGCTGCCTGCAATGAATGCGAGCATCACATATGGGCCAGTGTTGATGTTCTGACTGCTCTGCTTCACATCCTGCTCCTCACTAGTGGCCTGGAAATGCAACAGAAATTGGCCCAAGTGGACCCTGCTTCCTATGTGTGAGACCTGAAAGAAGCCCCTGGCTTCAGCCTGGCCCATCCCTGGCCTTGGTGGCTATTTGGGGAATAAACCGGAGTTTGAGGAGTCTTGGACTTTCTCTTACTCTCTGTCTCTCTCTCTCTCTCTCTCTCTCTCTCACCCTTTTCTGTTAAAGGAGAGAATAAAGGTTTTCTTTTTTTTTTAAGAGAACTGTTGATTAGCTAATCATATTTGGATATAATAACTTGAGAAACAAACATAATTCAACATTTTTGTGTTCTGTTTAATTAAATTGGAGTATGAATGGATATGTAACAAAGCTCTGATAATATATTCCCTCCCAATGGTTGTGTTTCTTTATACATTTCTGAATTCTCCTACCTTCATAATTGCCAAGATCACATGTCTGAGATGATACTAAAAGGTCTTTTTTGAGATAAGTGATCATGAATAATGGAACTGACCAGACAACTCAACCAAAGAGATCATCTTGCTCAATCTGTCCCTAGGAACTGTCAGAACCATGTTTTGAAGTGACAGAGTCTCATATTTTACATAAAGAAACAAGATATCAGCGGCTTTACCTATATTATGCCCCTCTGGGAAACTTGGTTTGGTTAGTGTTTTGCATAGATGAAAATACCATTTCTCTCTGGACAAGAGCTGGGCTGCACAGAAGATGTTACTGTTTTTCAGTTCATGTGCTGGTTTTAGTCCATGATGCGCTCCATAATGCACACAGTCAAAGTAGAATATCCCTGAAGGAAAACATCAGATTGTACAATACAGGGGGAAAAAAGAAAAGGAAACACTGAACAAGTGCTAAGTCCACATTTTGGAGATAAATTGGTTAATGAAGATTAAGAAAAGGGACAACAGTTCAAAGCTGGCTTTTTGTAAATGTGTGCATTAATATAATCCTGTACCATCTCTTTTGTCAGGAATCTTTAAATGCAGTGCCTGGAGAGATACTGCAAATCAGTTACTACAAAATTAGTATATGCTAAAAACTCATAATTAATTGTACCAAATTATTTTACAAGACCAGGCAGTGGTTCTACATTTTATGTTATATTAAATACTGAGGAAACGCCATTTGTGAAATCCAATAAGGCAGAACGTTGTTATGTTCATATTGCAATAATCTGAGCGTATTAAAGGTGCCTTGTGGAATATCTTGCATTACTTGACTAATTCTTGTCCTCATTATTGATGTTCTGAGGCAACTGTAATACCTACAAATAAACATCTATTAAAAATAACTTCATAAACCTTTCCTAATCATCACAGACAAGATATTGTTTGCTGTGTTAATGCAAATTAAATAGTATGAATTTGCTTTTATCTCCTTTTAAAATAAACACACACATGCACACGTTGTAAGACACAGATTAGTGAACGGCAGAACTGTCACCCTTTATAAAGCTGTTTCAAATCTGTAGAGTGCTCGAACATGATATACTGAAGTGTGTTCACCATCCCCTGTGAGCATTAAGTGGTTTGGAAGATAAAAGAGAAAAAAATCAGAAGTGAGAAGTCTTCTATTACAAACCCAGTCATATCATATAAAGAGAGGGCGTGAATTAAATCCCCACTACCACACTCCTCCCCACTCCCTGCTAGGAACTTTTAACTGTCCTCAGTGACGTACAGCTAAACAGGAGACACGGAATCCCATTTTTCACAGGGATTTGAAATGTCTTTGTGGTCATGGTCTGGCAGTAATAGAAGCCATATGCTGTGGTCAGGAGGAAAGCTATCTTGAAACAGAAGAACCCATCTCTTGGCCTAATGACCTTGGGAAAGTTTTGTTATTTCAGCACATTTATCCTTGAAGCAGTGCTGGGGATGTTTGGATTATTTTTCCCTCTGTTTGACTCTAAGTCATGAGAAAAAGGACTGCATGTTACCCCTAAAAAGATAGTATTCCTGATAAGAAAATAGCATGTCACTAGCAATAAAATTCTCTTTCCTAGGCACCTGTTAAGTGATTTGTTGTAGATTGATTTGCGTTTCCCCTTGTGATTCTGAAGTCCTTTTGGTTGCCTACTACTTTAAAACACCAGTGTGATGGAATGATAGATCTTATGAAAGAATGTGATTTAAGTTGAGTGCTTTGTGAGCAATGGAAAACCAGCTTTGGTCTTAAATTACATCGCCTTCGGAATGCCAGCATGTAAGACAAAGAAACATAATCTTTGTACTGATTGTTGGCCCATCTCCAGTTGACACACACTTGAAGGTTATAGGGATTGAATCACTTGAGGTTTCTCATTTCCCATAAAATAATGTTTATCATGGCCTGCTGGGACTTAAAATCGGGGTCCCTAAGTACTTTTTCCTCCAATTTCTAGCAAAGATCTGCGAACATGTCTCCCAAATTAACACTGACTCAGAGACATTGACTATTTAAAATGCTGCTGGTGGACACACATCAGCTTGCCAATATTTTAGTAGAACTCATATTTATAGGACAACTGATTCTCTTATATTAAGAAATACAGTTTTTTTCTATTGCTAAAATATGATTAAATGAATAAACAGGTGTTAGATAAAATTTAGGTTTTATCAGAATCCCTATCTTAGTGATGAATCTATAAAATATCACATATACTTTGTTTCCAGTTTTCTCAGATTCAAAAGGATAGTAAAAATATTTCTTCCCTCCCTTTTCTTCTCAGGTGTATCTGTTACTCACTCGTGAACCTGCTTGTATTGGTCTTAAGGTTTGATAGAAATAGGACAATGGCTAGTGCTGTAGTACAGTGTGTAAAGCTGCCACCTGCATACCAACATATTATATGGGCACAGGTTCCAGTCCTGGCTGCCATACTTCTGATTCAGTTCCCTCTAATGTGCCTTGGAAAGCAGTGCAAGTGACTCAAGTGCTTGGGCCTCTGTACATATCCAGGAGACACAGAAGAAGCCTCTGGCTTCTAGCTTTGTACTGGCCCAGCTCAAGATGAAGCACCCATTTGGGGAGTGAACTAGCAGAAAGAAGAATCTGTCTCTCTCTTTCTTTCTCTCAGTCTCTCTCTCTGTGCATGTGTGTGTGTCTCTGTCCGCTGATTTTCAGATGAACAAATAAATTTTTAAAAGAAATACACAAAGTATCTCTTGAAATGTTTAATTTCTTACCTGTTTCTTTAAAGAAATAACCAGATCATTATTTTCTCATTTTCTTTTCCTGTAACATTTGTCTCTATGTATTCATTTTTGTCTAGGTAGACTTCAGAGGGCTGTCATAATTTCCCTTATCAACCAGGAATATATATATATTTTTAAAAAGGAAGAAAAAAGAAGCAGCAGCTTGAGATCTTGAGTTAAACTGCCCTCAAAATATTGATGTTCTATCACCAGAAAGGTTGACAAGTTTTTTTAAGGGAAGGGCATTTGGGGAGCTCAAGAAACCTTTTTCACCTAATTCTCCATTTTGCTGTTATCCGAAAGCTCATCACAGGGCCCTCCTATAATATTGTATCATGATTCTGATAGTTTTCAGGATGAAGAATGGAAAATGGCTTAAAGAGTGCTAGTTTAGTGCGACGACACTACACTTTGAAATAAGCTGAAGTGATTTGTCTTCACCAGATGTCCTATAATCATGTTTCACTTCTGTTGCTACATGAAAGGAGGCCTTGTGCTTCTTCTGCTACATGAAATAAAGTCAATGTGTTTGTAAACTTTAGGTCAAAACAAAGAGTGGCTCTAAAGATTTTCCAAAATATAGGTAAATATTATTGTAATGTCTAATTAAGTCTACAAATCTCAGTATTTTTCTTTAAATGATATTAAAAGTATCTCCACTAAAATACCTGGATCTTGAATCAACTGGAGAGACAGGTTATAGTTAAATGACTGATATTCTATAGGATAACTTTATTATGCAGATATGATAATGAGACAATGAAATTAAAGTCATTCCTTTGAGAGTTCCTATGACAGCCAGAGGTTTTGATGAAGAATTATCTCATTAATGTAGATTGAATGAATTAACTAGTGGCTTTGCGATTTGTTCTAGTATGAAATCACCACTAATGGGAGGAATATTGGGAAACCCATCTTTGCTGTAAGGAAATCAAAGAAAAAATGCTTTTTAAAAAATATTTTGGCTAGCTCACAACCTGAAATACCACAGACCATCTGAAATTACTTTTGGAGCAAATGTTTTCAAAAGAAAGAGGCATAGGATGTAAGGGAGGAAGCAGAAACACCATCCTTGCCACCCACAACGTGTTGGAATGACACGATAATATACCTTCCCTTGGTAATCAGATAGAATTGTCTTGATGTTGAGTTGAGTTTCACTTCTAATGCCCTTAATCAAGGCAGTTACTGCAACACAATGCTATACATGAAAATTAACATGACATGATTATAAGTAAACTTTGCTTTTGTCTTATTACCTACCATTTACAGGGCAGCCAAGCACGGCGAAACAAAGTGCATCTTCTAAGTAGTAACACAGGATTCTGTTACCTTGCTATCACTTACATCAAGATTAATTTTAAGACTTTTGGGTGGGAGAGTGGACAGAATGTAATTTTGTAGAAAAGAAACCAGGGAAATTCCCCCTCCTAGATATACTTAAGGCATTACAATTATTTTTTAATCATATAACCTCACCATAGCATGAATCTGTAGACCTGGGTATTTCAAGACAGTATTCACATTTAGATGTATTTTCTTAAAATGAAAGAGTGTTTTTATTAAGCATCATTTATAGTGATATTTGCTCTGTTTACAGCAGGGGAAGTATAAAATCATGGGCAACTGCTAAATGATCGTCACTAAGGCAGGTGTAATGGCTTTAACCAGACACTGATGGGGGCTGCCATTGGATGCAGTGGGTATGCGGCTGTGTGGGTGCACTACTGGCATCCTAAGTAAGCATGAGTTTGAGTATTAACTGCTCCGCTTCCTACCCAGCTCCCTGCTAATATGCCCGAGAAGGCAGAGGAAAGGGGCGCCAGAGCTTGCGCCCCTGTAAGCCATTCTGATTTCCTACAGGTTCTGCATTCTTGGCTTTGTCTAGGACTAATCCTGAGCCTTGGAAACTTTTGGGAAGTAAAACAGATCTCTCTGTTGGTCTCTATAACTCTGCCTTCCAAGTACATAAGTCTTTAAACAATTAATAAAGAGACTCTTGTGGATAGATTTTTAGAATCAGAGCAGATAAATATCTGTGCAATTGAAGTAGAAGATGACACCCTATAATTTCTGAAACATTATTATTTTTGGGCTTGTCACATTGATTATTTTTATCTGTAGCATTCTGAAATTCAGAAAATCATTATCACTTGAAATGCCATCCATAACACACTGAAGGCTCTTAAACAAGGAGATTGTAGGGACAAAAAGATATGAAACCCTTCTTTTTGATCGTGAGGATCATGCTGACACTCCCAAATGAAGAGATAAATAATAGAAAAGAATAACTGATTGATTCTGTCAATTTATGTTAATGCAAGATTCTTCAGGAATGAGGACATATAGGCCCAGAAGAAAGTATCTATTTTTATGTTTAATTAGGAAAAGGAGAACCATGTAAAATGGTGATTAGACAGAAGGGTGTGACCCATAGTAATAGACTTGGGTTAGGGGGAACCTGGCAGGGCCTCTCCAGATTCTTCGTGGTGTCTTTGTGTAACACTGCTTCCTCTTAGCTCCAGGACAAGCACTTCCAGGATGGGGGTTTTATGTTTTATCATCTGATGAAAGAGGTCAGAAAATGTCTCTGCTACTAGTTCATTGGTGGAGCGTGTAGAGCACGCGCTGTTTAGATAGAGATCTCCCGAGGCTCTTCTAGGGCCCTTCCACTTAGAGGACTCCAGGACCCCGCCTTCCCAAGCACTGTGTTTTCTGACCCCAAACACCGTTTAGCTTTCGGTTGGAACAGGAGTCACCGTTAGGAGGTACATCAGCAGTTAGTTCCAGCTTCCATGCCCTATCCCCAGAGAGATGCACTCTTGTTTTCCATGAACTTTTTATGTCAGTGTAAACGCCTCGCTTCCTTTGAACCATCAATGAATTCCAAACTTTTATCGCCCCATAGTTGTCAGGGTGGCCTTTTCTGTAAATTTTATCTGCCAGTCTCATCTCCCCATTGTTTCTCCCCAACTTCAATGTCTTTGCTTTATATGTATAATTGATTTATATATATATATAGCTTTATATATATTTTTGCTTTGCTTTATGCATATATAGTTTAATCTGTATTATATGTAATGTATATTTTATATAGCTTAATATTTCTTTTTTAAAATATCATTTTATCTTCAACAACATTTCTTGTCTGAGCTCTAGGCATTATGATCGGGATAGGGAGAAAGAGTGTTTATCTTACTTAATGGCCATATCTGAAGGAATGATTACAAGTTCCATAGTAATTGACTTTTCTCAGCCTTCTTAATGAATAATTTTAAACGTACTTTTAATATATATGTATACATATATCTTCTGAATGTAGTAATACATGGACATAATTGATGAAAAATTATATACTTTGGATATGCTCAAAATGCATTTTACTTATAAGACACACATGCATACAGTATGTAGATCATTGATATAACTTTTCACATCCTTTTTACTTTTGTACTTGGTAGTCAGGAAGGGCAACCAAATTGGTACTGTTTGTAGTCCCAGAACCAAATTACACATGTCCCAGGAGTTTATGTTTTCTGATCATTTTCTCTCCACAAAGCAGCTGGTAAGGACCATCATTTCTTTCTTTCTAACACCCTCTTTGGCAACTGTCCCTCTCTTGGGTTTGTGTCAAATTGACGGCCAACTTTGTTTCTTATAATCAGCGTAGACTGGCTCCTGTTGGCCCATGTGTTCTAACTCCTTTGCCACTTTTATGAAGCCTTCCATGGCGCCTCCTTGTCTGGGCATGGTCTTTCCCATCCCGTTGTCTATCCTGACACCTTGCGTGTTCTGATGTCATCTCCAGCCTACCGAGACTTGTGCGTTAAGTGCAGTTGCTACTGTCCTCACCGGGATTGCCACTGTGATCAAGCTCTTGCGCCTCCATCAGTTCCCTTCACATTTCTGCTACTCGCTCTGTCACATGGGCATCGAAGTGCCCATTCTGAGAGTCTCTTGGTTTTCTACTACATAATTCACTCACAGTAATGATGAGCTGTTCCTGCATTAGAAGTTAAAAATGGCATTTCTGCCATGGTTTGAAGGTGTCAATGTTTTATACTCTCATCGTAACAAGACACTTTATTTTTCATAAAAATCCCAGCAGTCTGGGAGGCAAATGATGAATACAAGAAACCAGTTTTCTCTGATTGTCCTGGAAGTAGATACCGCTTCCTTTTCTCTCTTTCTTCTATAAAAGAGAGCACCTCATACTCGCAAGAAGAAAGGTATAACAGACATACTGTCCTTGTGATTCCTCTAAGTGAGGTCAAGCCAACACAGCCATCCGCAGAAGCAGTAGTGTATTCCTCTGGAATTTCTAAAGAAACGAGTAAGCCTTTACTAGGCACTCTTGAGAGTGACAGCTGCATTCAAGTTCTCTGTGGTCTAGCCCCGACAGCCTTAAATTTTTCTCCTCTTTCCAATAGTCCAGTGACATTGAACTAGTCTGTATTGTTAGAAACCCTAAACATAGCCTGCCTCTGTGCCTCATCCAGGGCCTAACATGCATTCTCAGGTATGACTCACCTGTTGAAATCCCATCTCTTATTGAATACTTAACTCAAATGGTGGTAATGGCCATTGAACCACCTCTGCTAGCCATTTCCACCAAAAGAAACCTCTTGTTGTCTTGTGTGAACATCGTGGCATTTATTTTGTAGAATTCTTGTTATAACCTCGTTAAATTTACCTTTATAACTATGTATAATTTAAAAATTGTTGAGTATTTATTTGTCTACCTTGAAAGAGTTACAGAGAGAAGGAGATACAGAGAGATCATCCATCTACTAGTTCATTCTGCAAATGGCTGCAAGGACCGGGGCTCAATCAGGATGTAATCAGGAACCAACAGTTTCATCCTGGTCTCCCACATGACAGGGGTCCGAGCACTCAGGAGAGCTTCTGCCACTTCCCCATGTACATTTAGCAGGGAGCCAGATTACAAATGGAGTATCCAGGACATGAACTGTTGCCCATTTGGGATTTAGCCATCCTCAGGTAGTGGCTTCACCTGTTGTGCCACAATGCCGGCCCCAGTTTATCATCAGAATACATAACTTGCAAGTTTGTAAGTTCTTTGAGGACAAGTTCTATGTCAGATTCATCTTTGTCTATTTCTAACAGCCTGTTATGATATTAAGATTTTGGAGACAGAACTGTATTTGTCCCAGGGATTATATGACTGAATAAAGTGTTTCACAGTGATGCGTTTTTTTCCCAATGCAATGTTTTTAACCTAAGATTGCCAAGAACTCCTCAGTCAGCAAGGAGACTAGTGCATGATTGTGACGCCGCTTTGAGGCATATGTTTATTCAACGTCCATCCTCTTACAAGCAGATATTTAATAGAAAGAAAGAAAGAAAGAAAGAAAGAAAGAAAGAAAGAAAGAAAGAAAGAAAGAAAGAATCTGTTGTTTGATTATATGCTTAGCCAAGATGTTTCTTTTGCAGTTCTAAGGAAAATCTCCAGCAAACCCAATTACTCTCCCAGCAATGCACTTCAAAGAGAGAAGAATGCATTTCTTGTACAGAATTCCTGGATATGTTTGATCATTAGTCAGGGCAAGTAGTTTGACTTGAGGCTATTTACTCAGCAGGAATAAAAAGTACAGCATTGCTTCACCAAGAAGAGTGCCCCATACCTTCCCCAAGCAGAATTTAATTTAGTCTGTCAGAGAAGGCACAGGGGTTTGGTATGGAAATGAGTCACGATCAGTACGATCTGGCTGACTTTTGAGCTATTAAAAATGCTCCTTTGCCCTAAACAGCATTTTTCAGGAATAATAATAACAGGGATCTTGGCACCAAGTAATTGACCAAGAACCTGCAAATTTCACAGCCATACTTATCACTGATACAGTTTTTGTTTTTCTAAGTCTCAGCCAAATATGCTTCAATAATTGTTTAAAATAAAATACATAGGAACTTTCCATGTCTTATATATTTCTCCCACCAGGAAATAGCCAACAAATTTTAATATATTCAGAGCTATAGTGATAGTATTGTAGATTTCTAGTTACAAATGTTAGACAGAGAAAACAAATTTTAGTTAAAAAATGGCCTTAAAAAGTCATTTTTTTGTTAAATTACATACATGGTTCATTACATGAATGAGTATTTTCATGGCGAGAAATGGGCACATCACTTTCTGGCACCTTGTGCTCGCTTCGGTAGCACATATACTTTCCGGCACCTTAAATCTTAATGAACTTTTATCTCAGTGTAAAATTTTCATTACCCTTTGGTAAATTTCTCAGCTAAAACAATTAACAATAAAAATTCTTGTTTCCCATGCTTGATTATGTCAGTTTATAGAAAAACAATCCCTTTAACTTATGGAAAACAAAAAAATGGATGTGTAACCGTGGATGCTTTAGGTCATATTTGTGACTGCTATTAAAGCATTAACTCTGATTACCTTTATTTAATTTTTTTAAAGATTTATTTATTTATTTTTATTACAAAGTCAGATATATAGAGAGGAGATTCAGAGAGGAAGATCTTCTGTCCGATGATTCACTCCCCAAGTGAGCGCAACGGCCGGTGCTGCGCAGATCTGATGCCAGGAGCCAGGAACCTCTTCCGGGTCTCCCACGCGGGTGCAGGGTACCAAGGCATTGGGCCGTCCTTGACTGCTTTCCCAGGTCACAAGCAGGGAGCTGGATGGGAAGTGGGGCCGCTGGGATTAGAACCGGCGCCCACTTGGGATCCCTGCATGTGCAAGGCGAGAACTTTAGCCGCTAGGCCACGCTGCCAGGCCCCTCTGAATGCCTTTAAACAAAAAGTGAAAACACCGGCGAATCCTTCGTGGTTACTGGTCACTTTAAAAAACAGTAACACTAATTTTTAAAAGTGAATTCTCATACTCTAATGGGATTGTAATGAGTTTTTCTTCAGTGAACTCTAATGAGTTTATAAATGTGCTGCCATATTTATGGTAGCGGCTATGCAAATTGGACTGATGTTTATTTATGCATGCATTTCATTTGGGAATATATTTAGGGACCATAAACTTGCTGGAGAATTTATTACAGGAACGAAAATGTATGAAGAAGTCTTTCTGTCCCAAGAGTGGAATTAAGGCAAAATTAACAAGGAATCGAAGTTATCTTTGATCATGATTTTTTATTCCATTTTTAGTCACTTTGAGGAAATGGTGCCTGTTTTTGTTTTTTTTTTTTTGATGTTCGGTAGAGCAATACAATACAAAACACAGAGGCATAATGTTGAATTTTCATAATAATGTTTGTGATGCAAATGAAGCACACTTCAAAAAGTAGGTTGATTAGCATTTCTTGGTAAGATGACAGTCCCCTTTTCAAAAAATAGTCCTTAGTTTTATTAGTGGATTACATATCCAGATTTCAAATTTGAAGTGTATACTTTTGCTTATAATTATAATGTGAGTTTAAACAGTTTTAGATTATTCATTTAAAACAATTCTTCTGTCACTGAATTACACTCTGAATTAATGAGCTGTTTGCACCTCAGAGTCCTTTGCTTTGAAATTCAGTCTGGTTTAAAGTGAACTCCAACCATTAGAGGCCAGTAGCTCACAGAAGGTTGCAGGATTAATGAGCTCTGGGGGCTCCATGGCTCTCACAGAAGCATATATCACTAAATTCCATTCTCAGGGAGCAGCGTTCTTATGCAGGAAGATGGGGAGCTGAATGTGGAAAAAGGGTGTTTAAACAAATGATTTGATCATTGCTCATGAAGAGTTCTTCCCTCCCACTAAGTGCCTACAAGGCTAGAGATTTCACCTTCTCCACATTGATGGGAATTTTCATACGGATTTTAGTTTATTTGGAATAATGCACCTTCATGGTTTGTTATATAGCCCTTTGTTTTCATTCCACTTAGTGAACTCTCTAGGGCTTGATGAAGAACTTGCTCACACATGCTTTCAAATGCATGTTTTATATGCATATCATCTTAGATATTACAGTCCGTTATGAAATGTTACCTGACTCACTAGTTACCAGATAGAAATGGGTAGTATTTTCCTTCTTTTATATTCTCTCAAAAGCATTTTTCACCTCATTCTGCCGTATTTATTTTCATTTTTTTGGAAAGGCAATGAGAGACAGAGACAAACAGAGAGATGTTGCATTTGCTGGCTCATTTACCCAACGCCCCTAAGCAGCCAGGGCTGGGCTAGGCTGATGGCAGGCACCTGTAACAAAATGTGAATTCCCCACCTGAGTGGGTGTGGCAGGGACCCAAGGACTTGCAGGGATCCAAGCAAACCAGCAGAAGAGGAGCCTGGACATAGGCACCCTGATGTAGGATGTGGGCATGCCAAGCTGCATCTTCATTGCTCTACCAAAGGCTCATCTCTTCAACCAAATTCTGAATCTCTTTAGAGAAATGTGGGACAGAAAATTCTCCCTTGAAATAAAGTAGCATTTCTTGGTAATCTGACAATTCCCTCTTTTTAAAAATAACGTTTATTACTTCTTAGTTGATAATATAAACATATTTTCCCCCTAAATGCAAACCAGGCTCTTTACAACATCTACATTAGGTCATTCCCTCCAACCAGGACACCCTGGGTCAAGGAGCAGAACTCTGTCTCACTAAGACATTGACTAACACACCGTGAGACTCTGGTTCAGACAGTTCCTGTATCTTGACTGCAATCTAGATAAACATATTTGCCGACTTTGGCCATAGGTAGATGCTTGGGCCACCTGGAATGACCTGCAAAGCCCCAGTCCAACCTCAGCTTCCACTTCAATATGGCCACGGTTGAGTTGAGGTGAAATATTCAGTTTCTTCTCGATGTTTCTTCCCAATTATCTGTGTTTCATTCCACCAGCTTTACTCCAGTGTTATTCCTGACCTCACTGTTGTTTTACTACTAGAATGCGAGCTTATCTTCAAATGAATAAACCTATCTTTGAAAAAGTGTATGTTGGGCCCGGCGGCGTGGCCTAGCGGTTAAAGTCCTCACCTTGAACGCACCAGGATCCCATATGGGCGCCAGTTCTAATCCCGGCAACTCCACTTCCCATCCAGCTCCCTGCTTGTGGCCTGGGAAAAGCAGTCGAGGATGGCCCAAGGCTTTGGGACCCTGCACCCGTGTGGGAGACCCGGAAGAGGTTCCTGGTTCCTGGCATCGGATTGGTGCGCACCGGCCCGTTGTGGCTCACTTGGGGAGTGAAACATCGGATGGAACATCTTCCTCTCTGTCTCTCCTCCTCTCTGTATATCCGGCTTTCCAATAACAATAAATGTCTTAAAAAAAAAAAAAAAGAAAAAGTGTATGTTGATATTGCACCTCCAACTTTAACATGGTGAGGCTATTTGGAAAATAGGGTCCATTGGGCCTAATATGGTATCCTTGGTCAGGCTCTTTATTGCAGGTAATGAATCTCATATTTGAGGATCCTTGGATTGATGAAATCGGAGGCATTTTAGAACTATCCAAACCACTTGGACAGAATCCTAGGAATATGTACACATTGAGACTCTGGGTTAATATGAGGTGGCAATTCCTCATCCCTGGGTACTGGGATTTGTGGAGAGTCGTGAGTGGTATTCCCCTTTATTTCTCCCCTTACTCCAGGAACAACAAGAAGAAATAGCAAATTTGGAAGCAATGAATTCACCTAATTTTCCCTAAACCTTGATCTTTCCCACCCTGATCGCCCATGTAATCATTATTTTTAAAAAAATAATAATAAATTTTAAAAAAATTTATAGCATAGACACATTTTACAGAAGCAGTCATTGCCAATAAAAAGAGGCTTCTAACCCTGTGGCATTTGGGTTTCATCAGAGCAAATTTGGATGCTAAGAAAACCATGGAAGCTGAGTCTTCCCATTATTCCTAAAGAAATCCATTACTTCAATCACCTCACCCAGAAATCTACCACAGAGTATGTATCTTTCTATGTTGGATTATCAAAGGTTAGGATTCTGGCATATCTCTAAGAGTGAATGAATTATCACTAGGATGTGCTCAAAAAGTAAGAGGGAGAACCAGAGTCTGAAAAGTTGAAAGATTCTCAGGTCATGTAGGACAGCAAGGTTCTCTTTACAACTTGATAAGCTGGAAAATAAATAGCATGGGTATAAAAATCTCATCCTTACAGTATATGACGTTCCATGTCAATTCTGAAACCTAGCCTAAAAAATGAGCATTCTAAGGTATGTTCATAAAGATATGTAATGGACTTCGAAAATGAAAAAAATATACAAATCATTTGAGATGGCTCACAGCCAACCTATTCATTCACTCTCAAGGAAAATCAGATCTTCACAAGTTGAATTCAAGGGGAAAGATACTCATGTTTGATTTCTTTCAGTGAAAAATGATTCAACATGCAACTTGCATTAAGTATTTGAGTTTTCTTTGCCATTGTGGTTCCAAGGGTGCTCTGGTTTATGTTTAATTGAAATGCTTATGTTACTTGAGGGGCTGGTAGATCCTTTCCTTGGCAGGATATGCCAAATCAAAGAGATATGAATGTTCTGATTCTGTTTTTAAAAATATTTATTTATGTATTTATTAGAAAGGTAGAATACAGAAAGAGCGAGAAGGAGATACAGAGATTTTCCATTCACTGGTTCCTTCCTTGAATGGCCACAATGGCTAGGATTAGGATGGAGCAAAACCAGAAGCCAGAAACTCCATCCAGTGGGTGGCAGGGCTCTAAGTACTGGGACTATCCTGAGCTGCTTTTCCACATGCATTGTCAGGGAGCTGAATTGAAAGTGGCACAACTGGGACTCTCATATGGGATGACATCATTATTGCAAGCCATTATTTACCCTGTTATGCCATAATGCTGGCCCCTCTCACATTAAGTTAAAAAATAATAATAAGTCTATATAGAAAAGAAGCCATGTATCTTTGGGAGTAATGGAAATACCCAAAGGAGTTGTCACTGAAGAACAGCTAAAAAGAACAATTCATTTTATGAATTTCTGACAGACTATATATGTGATGTTTTTGTTTTTGAAGCTTCTTAAACATTTTGATTTCATTCTACTTGGAAAGTCACATGTGCTTGGAGATAGGACACCAAATAACAGATTACCTTTCCCCTTGGATTTGAAGCCCCCAAGGAGGTGAGATCAGTTTAGTTGCTAACGAACTTTGATCCCTAGCACCAAACAATTACAATAAAGTATAAAGACAGTTTCAAGAGCATCAGGGGGATTTTATCTAATTCAATTTAATCTCACTTTACCCCACTGGCAGATCACTTTATTAAAGTGAAGCATGTCCATGGAGGCACAAAGTTATATCCTTGGATAAACTATCCCAGGGTTAACTTGATTCAACAAATATTTGCTTCGAGTTTCATATCTGAAACACGATGTTGTCTTAGAAATCATCGGAGTACTGAGATAAATATGAAAACAAAATCAGATTGTCCTTAATTGAGTTCACGTGAGATTTTTGCACATGCATATGTATACTGTTAAAAGGTGAAATGTGGCACGCTTGCTTCAGCAGCACATATACTAAAATTGCAACAAAAGATAAAATGTTACACGTATTATATGGGTATAAATAAGGTAAAAAATTATCTTCTTGTCCAAGGCTTTGTCTGTCATAACAATCTTTAAGATAACTATGATTAGTCATGTTATGCAGAGGACGAAATAGGTTAACACCAGCATGGCTGGTGAGGAAAGATACGACTTGCACCCAAGTCATTTTCTACTGACTGTGCCGCAGTGCGTCCTTGGGTATCAGAGAGGGGCAATAATAAAACACAGAGAAGGTGCTGTAGAAATGCTCCTTGCAAGACTTACATCATCTCACAAGGTGGGCATGCAGAGGAGCAGATGTCAGAGGATTGCAGCATATTCGGAAATTTAAGTGTTCGGGATGGAGGATGCTGAGAGAGAGAGAGAGAGAGAGAGAGAGAGAGAGAGAGAGAGAGAGAGAACAGAGATGGTGAGGGTTCCTGAAATTGAGAACAGCTCCCTGGGTCAGGGGTGTAGATGGCAGTGGAGGAAGCATAGAAGAAGCAGCCCACCAAATGAGAGGTCATTCGAGGAAGTGGAGTAGCAAAGAACTAAGGGTTGACAATTGAGAAAGCAGAGAGCAGTGCCACAATTGTCTGCTTCAGGGAGGAATATATGCAGGGACAAAAATGACCCGAAGAGCATTCTTGATTTGAAGGTCATTTGTGGCTGCTGAAACAACAGAGGAACAGAGTGGAAGAAAAAAATGAAGCAAGAACAGGAAAAAGTAAAAGTTGAAGGGTGAGATGTGACAGAGACAAAAAATCGAGAAGTTTGAGGAGGGAAGGAAGAGGGTCAAACAGCTTCTTTAACTTTACATACTCGCAATCCCAGGGGCTACTCACTTTGTGCCAATGATGGATAGCTTTTGATATAGGAGCAAGCCCAGAAAGTGGTTCTGTGGCAGGGCTTTCAGTGGGTGCCAATTGGAGTTCACAGTCCAACACTGTGTCACTGAATCAATATAGTCATGCTCTGGGGCACAGGAGTAGGAAACCACGGGAAATCATACTCCTCTTCTTTGCTATCATTGCTTAGCATTCATGCTGCCAGAGATTGCAAAGCCACCCTCTGCCCTCACTGGAGCCAAATTTAATTCTTTTCTATTCAAAGTATCTCAAGATCCTCAATGTAAAGCCCAGTTATGACTCAAGACTCTACAACATTTTTAAAAGCGGTTCTTACGTCAGACCAGCATTGAGATTCATTGGGTTACGCCAATGCTGGTGATGCCAGCATCCCATATGAACACCACTTCCCATCCACTTCAAATGTACCTAATTATACCTGATATACCTAATGTGTGGGTATTGTGAGCTGAGATGTGAGATCAGTAGAGAGGGAGGTGGAATGCAGAAAATGGCCCTAATGATTGGGTACTTGCCAACCACACAGGAAGCTTGGATGGAGTTTGACCTGGTCCTGCTCCAGCTTTTGCAGCTATCTGGGGAGTAAGTGAGCCAGCAGATGGAAGAGCTCTCTCTCTCTCTTCATCCTTCCCTCTCTCCATTCTGACCTCTCTATTTTCATTCTGTCTTCCAAATATTCAAACGTACATTCATAATTTTACAATATTTATTTATTTTTTAAAAGGCAGATTTACAGAGAGAAGGAGAAGCAGAAAGAGATCTTCCATATGCTGGCTCACTCTCCAAATGGCCACCCTAGCCAGAACTGAGCCATTCTGAAGCCAGTAGCCAGGAGCCCTTTCAGAGTCTCCCACATAGGTATAGGGACCCAAGGACTTGAGCCATTCTCCCTTGCTTTCCCAGACCATAAGCAGATAGTAGGATCAGAAGTGGAGTAACCAGGATTAGAACCAGTGCCCAGATGGGATGCCAGCACTGTAGGCAGAGGGTTATCCTGTTGACCTACTATGGACTATTTTTCTTTTTTTAAGAACGAAGTCCTTGTCCTGAAGATACACAGTGTCTTTGGGGGAAGCAAGAGCCAAATACAAACATTTTCAGTGCAATATTATGAATGTTGCTACAGTGAAAGAATGGGTGATTGTCATCATGTTCAACCTGGGTGGTCCCAGAGACTTACGAAGGAGATTACCTTTGTACTGAGCCATGAACACCACCTAAGACTTTTCCAGAAAGATGAAAAGGCAAGTTAAAACACAAACCAACAGGTGTATTTGTTTAACCACATGAGATGAAGGCAAATCTAATGTGTGGGTAATGTGAGCTGAGATGTGAGATAAATGAAGGGGGAGGTGGGATGCCGTCAAGGAAGAACTTTCATATCATGTCTGGATCTTAGATCTTACTCTGTGCTTAACAGGGAGACACTATTGAATAGAATTGATTTACTATTTCCTATTATATGCTATTGAACAGTTTTGCTCCAACTCTTTGCAGAGATTTTTTTGATTGATTTGTGATGTGTGTGTAGTGCGTGTGTTGGCAGGTTGGACAGGGTTCATTTGGGGTTATAAAACACTGATCCAGGTAAGAAATATTTACCTGACTTATGAATTCAGCTAGCGGGAGCAGACCTAGATTTTGGTTAGAGACTGAATTCAGGGGTAAGAAATCATGGGCGTTTATGTCTCCTCCTAGTTCTATCTTCATTGTAACGGTTTTTGGCTCAGAAAGAACCATCCTACTGTCTAAATTGTAGTATCATAAAAGTTTTAAAAATAGAAGCGCGGGTGGGGCTACAGGAAGAAGGAAGGGCTATTTGGAGTCAAAACACCAAGCCTGAGCTGATTGGGGCACCAGACTGTGCCCAAGAATCAGGTCTGGGATCACCTCAGACGAAGTTTCTTTGGGGATCCCTCCAACTGAACTGCTGATCTCAGAACCCCAACCAAGAAGAGACGATGTCAGCCAGTGGATTCTGAAGAGATTTCATCGCACTTGGAGCAGCAAGATTGGCAGTAATTCAGAACTGTTGAACTGTCAAAACTGCATGAGCAGGACCCTTGGAGTATGCCCCACGTCAGGGTCCTGGGATAGGTGGGTGTCCCTTACCCAGGAAACAGAAAAAAAAATAATATTAATATGGAAACAATGGTTTTACCCACTTTCCTGTAGCCCTTGACCCCTTGTGCCCTAATCAACTATGTAAAGATTACCAAAATAAAAGAATTGTTTAAAAAAAGGAGTTAAAAAAAAGTGGGGTGGGGCTAGAGGAAGAGGGCAGGGCTGTTTAGAGTCAAAACACTAAGAAAAGTCAATGAAGAAAGAAATAATGGAAAGTGGAGAGGGCTGACAGATAACTGCTGTCCTGACCCTTGTCTTAGGTCACATTTTAGTTCCGGTTTTGCAGCACTACTTCTGTCCTCTGTGTGTGTGTGTGTGTGTGTGTGTGTGTGTGTTTTCATTAATAAATGCCATAAGAAACTAACATGCTACATTGAATGGGGTTGTCATAGCTTCCATGAGAAAAACTTCCGAAAAGTAAAATTCTTAGAAGCACTGCATTGCTGGCCAAGTACTGACTCACAAGATTTTGTTAGGCACCTATAAGGAATAATATAGACTTTTTTTGTGGTAAATGAAGTGGATGAGGTGACAGGTTTTCATGAATAATGAGGAAATTTAAAAGGCATCATTAAGCACAAGCATAATTAGCTGGACCCCTTTTGCACAGAGTACATCGAAGTTAGGTTTTAGGCGTGTTTTGTGTATCTTGTGGAAGGTGGACAGTGTGTTCATTTGGCTGGAATCCTGGAGTAATGAGGTCAGAATCAGGGACTTACTCTTTCTGGAAGTCATTTAGTTTTAACCTGCGCAGTGACCCAGGAAGCTTCCAAGCTCATCACCACTCGCAAGACTTTGGTCTTGGAATTCAGGGAACACCAATCAGAGAATGTGGATGACCTTCTAGTACATCTGTTTTTGCCAGAAGAAAGCTGTGATAAGATAACTAGGATTACCCCTTACATAAAAAGAATAGTCTGTCCCGATCAATAGGAAAATTAACAACCTCTGTGAGAAAAGCTGAAAGCCTGTGTTTGAATTTGGTTTACAAAAACTGAAGATCCAGGAGCTTGGCTAATTATATAGGTTTGTGGTAGTAGTGCTGGGGTACCTAATCACAGAACTCTGGAAACTGATGGACTTAGGCTTAAAATGTGAACTGTGTTACTAAGTGTAATTGGATGGAATGCTGACTTTGATTTTAGACTGTTTTGGCTTTAATTATTGTGCCACAAATTTGGGCTTATCATAGGTCTTGATGCAATAGGAATGAAATAGGTTATATTTTACACTACAAAGTTTGTTTAAATAGGAAAGCAGCCATAAGCTTGTCACTTTAACAATAAACATCTATATCTAACACATGAAAGAATCCGGGTTTTGCAGAAACTAAAACTTATACAACATTTGGGATAAGATCTCTTTAAAAAGTACATTAACAAATATGAAGTTGAGTATAAAAGTTATTTAAATTTATTCTTTCCTCTGAGGTAGAATTTCAAAAGTTATTAATACTTTAGAATAGCTTCTGTTTCATAACTCTTCATTGATAATGACATGCCATTATGAGCGATCTGGTTAAATTTGGGAAAGCATTAGACTTAATTCACAATAAGTAACAAGAATTTAGGGCATTTCATATTTTCTGGTTCAGGAAACTCTTAAATCCTTTAGAACTGATTATACTCATTAGCTAACTTGTTCTTATAACTATTTCTTCTTTTTTTGATAATTAAAAAGTAAATAAAAAGACCATTGCATGCCTCATGAAGGGCCCGGGCCTATGATGGGACTGGGAGCCTGAGTTCTACCATCGCATGGTCAGCTTATCTCTGATCTGACAGCATCATAGTTTTTCACTGAATCTTTCCATAATCCAACAAGATGGCTTATCTTTTCACACTTGGATACAGTAAGTCAGTTGAAGAAGTCAGATTTTAGTGACTGAATCAATTTTTAGCAAGGCACAGCCCAAGTCTTATCTCTTGATTTGACTGGCATATAATGGCTCATTGTAACACTAATATATGTTAATACCTTTGTATCTATTACAAGCTTTAATTTATACTTGATAGCTTGAAAAGAGACTGAATTCTCCTGTAAGAACATGGAAATATTTTTAAAGATGTTATCTTTTAAGATATACCATTTATAGTCCATGTAATAAATCAGTGGCAGTTGCCTAAAATTTTAAGTAATCCTGATAGATAATATATATATATATACAAATATATAATGTGTCTAAACAATCACCTTGTACAAAGCATCTTTAACATTCTAAAATGTTGTTATTTCTAAGCCTCAAAGTGAAGCTCTGCTGTGTAAGAAAGATTACAGAGGAGATACAGATATCCCATTGCACTTTAAATGACTTTCTGTTAAATTTATCAAGATCCATTTTATTGCATTAAACATAGTTTTATTGAAGATGCCTGAGCTTCCCCCGTTTTTAATGTCTCCTATCCCCTCTATATACACAAATCCAGCAACCTAATCATGTCGCCTTTGATCAAATTTAATTTGGATTTTTTTTCCCCAGTAATACTGTCTGGTGGCAGTTAAATAGAATTTAATTAAAATAAATATTCACAAGATTCAATAGAGTTTAATTATCTGATTTGACTTGGTAAAATTTGGCAGAAAAGTCTAGACATTGTAAGATATACTTGACGTGGATAAAGGGTTAGTAAAACATAGACCAGCATTCTACAAAGAGGACAGGAATCCAGTCGAAATCTCTGTCTGTATATTTAGATAGAACTCTAATTACACAAAATGTGTCCTCTTGAATTTGTACCCAAAGTAAGATTGGGTTGTTTCTTTTATTTCTGTTCTATTACAACAATAAAATGAAAGTGAGAATAACTCAGCAGTCTCTTAAATGGCAATTTAGAATGAAAAGCTGTTTTACCATGTTTGATTTCTGGACCAATGCTGCTTTTAATGTGCACATAAATAATTCTGGTTCAGCAGGCCATGGGCCAAGCTTGTGTGTATGATGAGCTTCTGGGCAATGCCCGCACTACAGATCTGAGCAGCGCATTGCGAATCTCAAGGCCTCAGAAGTGTAAGCATTTGGTTTGGGAGAGTTGCTACCATCACCACCACCATAACTGTATTGAAGATAACAGTCGGATAACCCCTCCCGACTACCGTAGAGAGCAAGCCCATGCCTCCACGACCTCATGCGACATAGAGACAACACTTGGCTCAGCTGCCCGTATTGGTAAAGCCTGTTTCGTACGAAAAGCATCCCAGACTTTCAATCCACACAAACATGGAGAAAGCATAGCTAAATTTACTTTCCCAGAGGGCATTTTGCAGATTACTCCTTCAGCCAGGGTTCTCTCAGCAGAGCAGCTTGTCTGAACCTTCTGACAATTTCTTCATCAGTCCTTGAAAGATTGTCTATCTTTATTGTACAGGCCTCATAATATTGCTGTCTTCCTCACAGGCTCATTGTACCCTTGGATCCAAACTACACTCATTGTGTTGTTTGTTTGTTTGTTTGTTTTCCCCCATGAATGTTCTCACTGATATCCTTTGCCCTTTATGAAGTGTTTCTGAAAATGCCTTTCCAGTATGCACAGGCTCTAATGACCTGGTTGCTCAACACCTAGGAGACCAGGATGCGTGAAGTCACCTGAGAGTCGCTGGAGGGTGGGCATCAGGTGAGGCTGGCACTCCCATGTTGGAGTGCCTGAGTAGAGTCCCAGCTACTTGGTTTTCAGTCTTACTACTAACACACTCAGGAGGTAACTGATAACAGCTGAAGTGCTTAAATCCTTGCCACTCACACAAGAGACCAGTATGGAGGTAAGACAACAGTGTGGAGACCCTGGCTCCTGGCTTCAGCCCAGCTCAGCTCCAGCTGTTGTTGGCATTTCAGTAATAAATCACTGGATAGAAAAATCTCTCTCTCTCTTTCTCTTTTTTTCCTCTTTCTCTCTAGCTTTCAAATAAATATATGAACCTTTAAAAAAAAAAGAGTTGCCAAGATTATATTACTATTTGCTAAGGAACTTTTCTTCTATTTCTTTACCAACTGTATTTCAAAACACATCACTGGCAATCATTAACTTCAAAGTATTTTTTTTTTCCTTTAGACGGTGTATAGAAACATTTCATAGTGGGATTTCTGAGTGTGACAATGGTACACTTCCTTAGCACACACAATTCCACAAGTTATAAATAGTCTCAATTTATAAAACCCCGAGTTAAAAGCCACAGAGCTATTAGGCAATTAATGTATAAGGTGAAAGTTTTGCTTTAGAGAAAAGGAGGCAGCTAGACAATTAAATACTAATCTAAAGGAATTTTCCCACCAGGCTGATAAAATTAAATATTAATACTTAACAATTAGTACCTCTGTGGAGCTATTTAGTCAACAGTGAAAATGTTTTACATAACAGTCTCACTTGAAGGATATTTGTGAGAAACAGGGTCACGTGACACATTTTTATTACTCTTACCTGTTACTTAGAGATTTGGCACATGCTGCCAGGTGATAAATAAACCCAAAAGCTGCATCTGAAAGCTGTGATTCAGCTAAAGCAGGGTTCTGAACAAGACTGCTATGATGTGGCAGTGGCCTTGGATTGTTATTTTTCCTTACAATCACCCTGGAGATAGTCCTTGTAGTGATGCAAAAAGAAAAAAAAAAAAAAAAAAAAAACAACTCCAGCATCCTGTGTGATTTTGTGATAGAGAGAGCAAGGAAAAATGCAGTCTACATCAAGATTACGAGGTTGAATATGTGGAAGAGTGGCCAGCCCTTAGGATTTGTTTTTAAACTTGTGTTGAATTCTTTGAGTGCTAAAGAAACTCAGACAAGTAGAGAGCTCTCATCTACTGTTTACTCCGCAAACACCTGAAACAGCCAGGGACTTCATCGAGGTCTCCCACTACTTGAGCCTCCCAGGGTGTGCAAACAGCGGGGAGCTGTGATGGGCACTGAGGTCAGGACTCAAACCCAGGGATTTCCAGTACGGGATGTAGAAGTCCAGGGTCTTAATTACCGTGTCAAACGCCTCCCGCTCCTCATGATGTAGAACGTTACAGTTAAGGAGCTATGAGAGCTGTGATAAACATAATCCCTTGCCATCTAAACCTTAGGGATTTCTTTCTCATTTGGTGTCAGTAGTCGTTTTGTGCCACTGATGTGTCTGCTTGTCTGTGTGACTCAGGACATACCGTGAGCTTTCAGGCAGGATTTGCAGCACAGTGCTCTGAAGTCGGCGCTGGGCAGAAGCTCCACTACTCTACTCAGCAGAAGTGGCGTCACTCCATGTGACCTTAAACATGTTTTGAAACCTAGCCACGCCTCTGTTTCCCTCTCTGTGATGGCAGCATCCATCTCACAGGTTTGTTGTGTAAGCCTCAACTTCCATTACCTGCTACCAAGCTTCCTGAGTGTCAGCTTTGGCACTGATTCAGCTTAGATCTATGAGGATGATTTGGAGTTGTAAATAATCATGCTTTAGTTTTCTGAAGAGCCAAACAAGAGAAAATAATGGGTACCTTTGGAGGCGGCTCTCATATTGGTTTTGTCAACAAAGAGACATGACTTGTCTGTTGTTCCCAGCAGATCAGAGGCACTTCCAAGGCAGTAGCCATAAAGGCCGGCTGTGTATTCTAAAATGTTAGTTCAGTAAATGCATACATAAGCATACCTCCCAATTTCAGCTTGTTTTAAAAACCTAAAACTTAAAGCTGTATAAGATCTCTGAAAAAAAAAGTAGCAGGGAGAAAAAAAAAAGTGATAGAACTTTAGAAAAAACTAACACAGTGATTGGTTTCCTCCTACAATGTGCAATTATTCCATTTCTGAATATAGAATAGTTGTAAAGGAGGTCTTTTTAATCCTTGTCAAATGCAGGATCCATGTCATAAGTGCTTTCAGTTTTTGGGGGGGCGGGCGGGACAGGACAAAAATTAATGCAAAAGAATTTATGCATGAGACTCTGAATCAATGCCTTCTTTTTTGGGGGGTAAGGGACTTGGCCCTCATCCTTTCTTTGTGGACCAGTCTGGAAGGATTAGCTAAGAAGGGCCTCATTTAGGGTGAGAGAGGACCAGAAGCAGGGCTGAGCCTCCCTCTCTGCTGGAATCTGCTCTCTGCAATGGCAATGCTCCTCCGAGTCCCTGTTTGCCTAATTGCGCCTGGTGCTTGTGCCCTCCCGTTTTTTCCCCGGCCCCTTTGATGCTTTTCAGCAGGTCCTCTCAAAGCAGCAGGACAAAATGAGAAGGTAAGCAATTGCTTCGCATAAAAAGAGGGCAGCAAAACCCAGGTGGGAATTCCTGCCGAGCTGCCCCTCACAGAGCAATGGCCACACAGCCTAAGCATACGCTGTGACTGACGCCAGCCAAAGAAGTTTATATGCAGCCTTCTTAACCTGCATCCCCTTGCACTCTGCAAATTAAATCAACGTGGCTAGGTTTTTTTTTTTTTCAAAAAGCTTTCCCCAGATATCCGTTTTGGGACTCAAAGGGCTAAATTAGATTGTCTCTATTCCTAGCTATATCTCTATTCTATTTTTTTTTTAATTTTTGCTTTGTTTGTATCATGATGATCAGTTGACTGCCTTACTAGTATTTCTACTTATACAACAAGCAAACTCAACAAAAGATCTCAGTAGGAAATATAATTTATGCCAGATGGCTCAAATGAAGAGAATTTGATGAAAGGAGTAGTTACAGAAATGAGGGCTGTACTGAGGAAATTAACCCAAGTGCCCGAGTTGTTAAGACTGGTGACTGGTGGGAGCTGTATCCTTCCTGCTAGGCCTACAAAGGCAGTGGGAAGACAGTGTGGCTAGGTCCTAGTGAGTGCTAGAGCCACGGAGCACAGCGCACCAAGCAGCGCTGGTATTCTCCAGGGTATCAATTCGTGGGACTTGTCAGGCTTAAGAAATGTACCAACATCTGAGTTCTGCTTCCAGCAATTACAATTTAATTGATGATGGGCAGGGGTAAAGGGGTGGTAGGCATCAGAACTTAAAAAAAAAAACTGCTGAAGTAATTGTAATATACAAACAACTACAAGAAACATAGTCATTCGAAGGACCTAGTTGCCCACAGAGATTAAAGTGCCAGAGTTCGGACTGAAAAGGAAACAAATACTTCACCTCTCCTTCTCATTCAGGCATGTTACTCACACCTTCAATCAGAGGCTGGATGGCAAAGGAGCTGGGGTTACACAGTCTATATGGCTCACCCTCCCATAACCTGTGTAGTGGGGGAAAAAGTGAATCATGGCCTGCTCAGGCCTACCATGAAACCCCACCAACAAGGTCTGCCTTTTCCTTCCGAAATGGCTGCACTCTCACACTTCGCTTCCTTATGCTGGTTCAGCACTGAGCTAGATGCCCTTCAGGTGGGCTGTCTCCTAAAGGACTAACTTCATGTGGCACATCAGATTGATCCTCAGTAGCAGTTACTGTACTGCTGTTGGCCAGCCAGGACCCCAAGATACATTGGGGTGTACACATTTCTGCTGACGTGGTCCACAATGAATGTGGTAACCACACGGGATGCTCACTTGCAAAGTGAAATGGAACATCAGAGGTCTTTCATTTTTCCTTTTATTTTCACGGCAGAGACACAGGGAAAGAGGCAAGAGTTGTCATTCTCTAGTTCATTCCCCAAAGGCTCACTAATCCCCTGGCTAGGCCCGAAGCTGGGAAATAAATTTAATCCAGGTCTCCCAAATGAGTGAAGGAATCCAATCGTTTGAAGGAACACCACTGCCCCCAGGAAGCTGAGCCAGGTAACAGTTCCAAGGACTCTGAAATAGAACACAGCTGTGTCTTCATGGACCTACTTGCAGAGGTCATATTTTGAGAGGACTGGGACTAGAGCAATGAGTCCCGTCATAGCAGGCTCTGTCCACTTGCCTGACAGGAGGCCTAAACCTGGTGGGCATAGAACTGCTGGAAGAGATGGCACAAGTCACCACTGAAGTTGGGACATCGAACTTAATGAGAATTTTGAGCAATAAGCTGCACGTTCCTGTCTGAAAGCCAAACCTCCACTTTAAGTTACAAAAAGGTTGGTGCATGTGCAATTTCCCTGTCTTTTCACAGAAAAAGACGGGCACTGACCACATGTGAGCTCACCATGGATAAAACCACATTTGCTTCCTATTAAGGACAAAGCATTTGTAGTCCCCTCCCATGAATCCCTTTCAAATGAAATCAATAAAGCAGAGGCAAACGGCCCATGTGTTCTTCACCAGTTTCTTCCACCATAGGCCTCTGATTTCACCAGACATCTGGAGGTAGAAAAACGGGATCCCCAACAGTTTCCTAAATGGTGCTGGCCGTCTTGCCAGTGTATGCATCTGTGGGCTTGTGCACAAGCGGTTCCCGGATAGCCATGTGCATTTCACACGGTGGAGTTCTTGTTTTCCGATTTCCTCCTTAATCACACTATACAAATGCTACCTCTGGTATTTCTGTAAAATGCAGGAGGTTGTGGGAAGGCACATGTGGGGGTTAAAACAGTGATTCTTACAGGCATTGTTGGACTGTGACTGTTTTTTACCAAGTGAGTTTAGCTGAATAATTTAATGTTGAAGTTTGGATAGCCAATACATTTTAAACAACTTTAAAAAATATAAAAAGGTTATTGAACACCAATTAGTGGTGGGTGTATCATTTCCTAGGGAAAAAATGCCAATTAGGGAAGCATACATTTCCAGTTTGGGAAAAATGTTTGGGGGGGAAGGGTAAGTCTAGTTTCGTATATATTATGAATAGCATGTATGAGGGCAGATAGCATTTGTCAGACATTACTGCTAGGGGTTTCATATCCATTTTATCCTCCCAAGAACCCTATTAAACAGGGACTATTTTTATCCCGTATTATGAGAGAAGGAACAAAGGCCCCACGAGTTTCACAAACTTGCTAAAATCTGAATTCTTAATAAGTCTCTAGGAGAAGTTGGCCTATACTACATAATATCCATACTTTCTCCTGAGTAGCCATGATGTCTTTTTTCATGTCTTCTCCCCTTCTGGGTATAGAGAACACCTCATAAATATTCTAAAATTATTTCGTTGCTCAATATATTTTATAGATACTTTCCTTGATGATGGAGACACAGTTATTCTCACATGTGCTGAGGAGTCCTTCAGCAGGCACTTCTTGTCCAGCGCACCTTCTTCTAAGCAGCACCATGTGTGTGTCCCTCCATTAAACCCTTGAGGGCACACAGTTTAGGATGCATGCATGAATAAGTCCATCGGTTTTGATGGATTTTAAAGTCAGTTACTGTTTTATATTGTTATATATTAATTTAAATATCTTATTGAACATATGTAGCAATGTTATTTATTACAGTACCACTTGGATTTTTTTTTCTTTCTGTAAGAAAATGTTCAAAAGTTCTAGATCACTAATACTGTGCAAATACACTTCTCTCCTTTGGAGAAGTAGTGGGCGTTGAACCAATGATCTTCTGTTTAGAGTGGAAGACAGGTAGATGGATACCAGCTCGTTGCTAATATGTCAATGAGAGGAATTTCAGTGCTACTCAAGACACTTGAGAAAACAATAGGTCTGGAGGTTACTCCCTTCTGCTAATGGATGTTAAGACCTAAAATCCCATGTTGGTTTTACTCAATAATAATAATACATTAGAGGATTTCTCGTCTTGGTTACAAGTATTAATTTGAGTCTTATAAATGATACTATTAAATCACAAGGAGCTATTGGATGCTTTTACTTGAGGTTGCATCCCATGATGACTCCAGAGTTACAGAATTCCAAAGCTTCCAGCCTTAACAAATTGCCTAGGTAGATCTAGGCACAAATGGCCAGCAGCTACCACATTGAACCCTGGACCTGTCTGATTTGTGTCCATTCGTATTCTTCTCTCATACTCTGCTTCAGACGTTCCTGCCAGCTGCAATCCCCAACCTCCCAAATCTAGCAGTAACTTGATCTGCCCAGTGGAGGCGTTCCAAGAGCTTAGGAGACAAGAAAGTCAAGGCCAGAGGATATCATCCTCCTTCCCTCTCTGCCTCCAGAGTATCTCAGATGCTCCTATTAGATCCCCTGCCAAAGAAACCTACCAAGGTTGTAATGTCCACCATGGAACCCTAGCCCTGTGTCGTTTCATGGCTAGCTGCCTCTCACCATCCCTAGGTTGCCTCAGGGGTACCTGCTTGCCTATTTTGTTCTCCTAGTACCTGTAAAGCCAATTCCCATAATTAGATTACCTTCCATTTAAATTATTTGGTAGTTTATATTCTCCGGGCAGGAATCTTACTGATAGTTTCCATCTCAATACCGAAAGTTTCCTGGAGCTATTCTGGTCGACTAACTGTCATGACTAACTCTGTAAGTTACTGTCTTTTTAATCATTTATTGTTTCTACGATTGTTTATTTCAAATCCTGCATTTTAATATTCATCAGTTTTAAGATCACTGTATGTATTCATGCATGATAATAAATATCCCTGGAAATGTTGAAATGGATATTATACAAATTTGGGCTTGCATCCATGTAACATGTGTTCTCATTTCACTTCTTTTTTAAAAAGTTTATTTATTTGTCTCTATTTGAAAGGCAGAACTACCAAGAGGGAGAGATAGATAGAGAGAATACCTAAATGGCTACAAATGCCATTACTGGGCAGGGCCATCCCACAGATCATCTGGCTTCAGGGACGCGTGTTCTTGAGCCTTTATTTGCTGACATCCAGGGTACATATTAGTAAGAAACTGGATCAAAACTGAAAGCAGAAATGAATTTCCATTGCAGCAACATGGGATATGGTATAAAAAGTAGAGGGTTCGTCTCCTGTACCACAAAGCCCACCCCTCCAACTGTTTTGTCAGAATTCAGCTGAAATATTCAACGTTTTGCTTTTTTACCAATTCTGTTTAATTAAATATTACGGTGTGATGATAAACACTCTGATACAGTCTTCATGACATTGCTTGTTTATAGCAAGTGCTTAATAAATGTGCTTCCCTGCCACAATCATTTTTTTAAGGATCTGGAAAGCAACTTTTTTTTAAAGTTAAATTTTCATAGAGCGTGAGTAGAGGTCAAATTCCAAAAATAACTTCAATATGAGTGATTCTTCTTTGATGTAGTTGGTTTAATCTTTATGTAAAATTTCTGGCAATGTATGCTTGAAACTATCTATTGAATGAATAAATCCATGGGTGAATGCAGTCTTTTACCAAAAAAGAAAAAAAAAATCTCTCATAGTCAAACACATCATACTACTTTAAATGGACTCACAGGTAACCAGGGAAAGCTAAATTATCCTTTCCCTCATGCTAGGTGAACTTAACTAGATGGGTTTTGGTTTGAAATATAAGCAACTACAGACCCTAGAAGCAATCAGAGCCGAGTTCAGATGAGGAAAGTAAAGATGAATGAACCCCCTTGTCTTTAATTCATAGCTTCCAAGGTGCATTCCCTCCAGCATCTTGTCTGTCAGCTGGCAGGGAGTCCAGCAAGTAGACGCACTCCATTGCTTGCTGAAATTAAAAACAGGTAATTTAATCCTCTTCATGCAATAGATGATGATATTTTAAAGTTGCTGTTGAAATAGCAGAACAATTTCTGGGTGAGTAGATCTTCTTGGCATTTCATAATTTAGCAAGTGGCATGTCCAAATTTATTAAATTGACCTGAGTATAAAAATTGCCTAAGAGAACAATTAATCTGTAATGCTACAGAGGGTATTCTTTCAAGAATAATACCATCCTCTTCATGGTTACATATTTAGTTTTTTTTTTCTTTTTTAAATATAACTTGTAGGTAAAGAATGAGATTTTCAGCAGTTGTGATGCACCTTTATATGAGTGATGATTTTGGTTTATGAATGTGGGTAGGAACTATGTCAGGATGTTTCTCTTTTTTACAAGGAATAAGCAATTTTACACATAGAGTGTATGTTGGATAAATATGAAATTGCTTTAGGTTAAGGTGTTAATACAACCTTGTCAAGAAGAACAAATTTGAAAAGTAGTTAGGGCTGCTTTTAAAGAATCAAATTGTCATCTCTGAAGCCGTATTATCTTTGCCTAAGAATAGTAGTTCTCCTCCTGCCTATAATTTCAGAGCTCAGCGATGTGGAAGCTGTCAGTGTTATGTAACGGAGAACTCTCTGACTTTTATTAACGTGTGCGTCTTTGCAGTTGTGTGGTCCTCTTTGATGGCTTTCCTGAGAACCTCTGTACTACTTGTAAATAAATGCTGAGTTCCTGGTGAATGTCCACAAATCAAGGCACGATTTTGAATAGTTCACTTGTAAACAAACAACAAAAAACAGTGTGTGATATTATTTTTCCAGGGCGGGAGGATCCTTTTTATTTAGGTCTGATACATAGAGAGGTGCAGCATAAAAGTTTTTGAGAGGTGATACTGGAAGTGTGAATTGGCTGGAAAATGGATACCTTTGTTTTTGGCTCAGGAACTGAAAATGTACCCACTGATATTCTCTTTGAAGTGTAAATGTTGTTCCAGGTGAAACTCTTTATCCTATCATCTTTGGAAAATGATTTGAATGTCTATGAAAAACTTGAGATCTAATTAAGGAAATTCTTAGGTACAGGAAAATTGTTATAGGCACTAAAATTTTTCACTCTTTATGGATTTTTGTTCAACTTGTTACCACACACCTTAACCCTTTTTCTCTTTTTCTTCTTCATGTTTTTTTTAATTATTATTTGTAAATGTATTTGGTACTGGAGCTACAGAGAGAAGGAGAGAGGGAGATAGAGACAGTGAGGGAGGGAGAGAGAGAAATGTCTTAATCTGCTGGTTTGGTACCCAAATGGCAAGAGCTGGGACTGGGACAGGCCACAACCGGAAGCCAGGAACTGCATTCCAGGTCTCCCTGGAAGAGGTTCAAGGACTTGAGCCATCTTGCAACGCTTTCACAGGCACAAGACCAGGGAGCTGGATGGGAGGTGGGACAGCTGGAACTCACACTACTGTGAACGGACAGCAGTGTACCCAGCAGTGGTACAGTGATGGTCCCAGATGATCTCCCTTGGTCAGCATTTTGTCTGCGTCTGTTACTTTAGTTTCTTTTGTGCATTCATTTCTCTTGACTTCTAGAGGTAACTATATTCTGATTGTTTTCAAGTCTTCTTTAGTTTTGAGGTCATCATTTTCCTTTGTAACCTAATAAAATGGTTTAAGCTCCACTGAATAGACTCTAGGAAGTCCAGGATTATACGCAACATTTCCAGTGTGTCTAAAATGCTTGACCCTGGCCACTTTCTGTTCATTATTCTCCATCTGTCCTTTAGATATCCTTAAAGTCACTCACAATTGAATTTTTCCTGAAGGTCAAGTTGTGGATATGGAGCTGGATTGTAGGGTTTGTTTGTGTTATCTCTATCCAAAATAGAAAACACACTAAATTTCATAGGAAAAACACTACTCCAGACCAGCACAGGTAGCCTAGCAGCTGAAGTCCTTGCCAGGATCCTGTATGGGCACTAGTTCATTTTCTGGCAGCCCTGCTTACTATTTGTGGTCTGGGAAGGTGGTTGAGGATGGTCCAAAGCCTTGAGATCCTGCACCTGTGTGGCAAACCCGGAAGAGGCTCCTGGATCCTGACTTTGGATCAGCTCAGCTCAGGTCATTGCAACCACTTGGGGAGTGAATCAGTGGATGGAGGATGTTCCTCTCTGTCTCTCCTCCTCTCTTTATATCTGACTTTCCAATAAAAAATAAATCTTTAAAAGAAAAAAACACTATTCCTAGAGACAAATGAGTCATTCTTTGCCACAAGGACATTATTAATGTCAATCATTTTGGGCCCTCAAACTTTGTCTCTAGGAGAGTGTCTTCCTCCCACATCTCCTATTCCAGAATTCTCACTCCCTAGCATCAGCTGCCACAATTACAAAATCCACATCATTTTATGATTCAGAAGACTTTTGCTCTCAAATCCTACTCCTGTCTACAACTTAGGACTCAAGTTTGCATATCTGAGAAGATTCGTTCTGCACTCTCACACATGCTAAGAACTGTATCAAAATTTGAAATTGCCATTTTAAATTTTCAGCACATTATAGACAATATTCTACTTGGCAGAATAAACACTGTGATTGTAGGCAGTGTGTGGGTAATGTCGGGATATTTAGGGTAGTTACAAGATTGATATTTATACATATGTGATGCTGTACTGAATTACGTTAGCGAGAGACACTAATGCAGCAGATTCACCTCCTTTGTATGTCTTTCCTGTGATTTTTTTGTCAAACGCTACAATTGATACAAGTCCAGCTCTACAATTTACAGAGTGTGCTGCAAATTAAAAACTTGAGCCTCTTGTTCAAAAATGATCAAAAACTTCCAGAAAGCCACAGCAAGGTTTTAGTCCATGTGTAAACTCTTCTAAGCAGTGCATTCTGTGAAATGGCACAAATTACACATACATAAAACCTCCTCTCTGTATATCTGACTGTCCATAAAAATAAATAAATCTTTAAAAAAATAGCAATGCAAGGCTACATGACAATATTTCTTGGAACTTAACTATCTTTAACACTGATCAGGATATATATATATATAATATATATATATATTATAAACTACTTGAAAGTATGATTTTGCAACAAAAGAGCATCGGTTTATGAGGTAAAAAGGTCGAGAGTAGTCTAGGCATGTTGATTTTAACCTGTCTCGCCCTCAAAAATGTGTTTGCACCAGGAAGGTTTGTTATTTGACATTCCTTGGTCTGAAGAAGGGAAGAAAGAGTGGATTTTTAAGCAGCACAAATGTTGCTTGGCCTTCATGGCATTTGTAGTCAAAGGCCCTCTCTGAGACAACACATCGGATCAGTTGGCGATGTAACTTCACCATGAAAGATGGCTTCGTAGTGTTAAAGTCTGATTGCTTGGGGTGTCACCATACGGCTTTGTTAGGGAGTATTGGAATCTTTTGTAGATCATTTCTTGTTAGATGTTTTTAAAGTAAAATGACAAACATACTGGATATTTGAGGAAAATAATAGGTGTTTTTGTTAAGAAACATTACCAAAAACAAACAAAAAAAGACTCTGATTTGTAGATCACAACCATGAACTTATAGTTTGTTTAAAATAATTTTTAAAAAGCATGTTTTTTATCTACGTAAGTATTTATTTGAATAATGCCTTTACTTTGCTTTTCAAGTTATTTGGCAAAAGTAAAAATACTGTCTGTCCTGCTTTTAACAGGTATACTGAACCCTATGTGACTTAAACTCAGTTTTCATTTCCAGGCTCAGATTCTCTCCTTCATTCCAAAGACCCTTCTGGAATTCTGTCATGTAGCCAGTGTTGTTGTATCTCTAGTCCTTTACCTTACCATCTGTCCCCCTGCTTGGAGTATCTAACCCTCTACCCACTATAGCCTACCTTCCTCCAATTCCAAGTCACTTCCTACATGCTTCAAACAGATGGAATCTTTTCAGTATGATTCCCATATAAAACTAATTTTTTGTACTGCTCTGATATATATTGTATATAAATATATGGTATATATAGTTATAAATATATATAAAATACATTATTTATGGGACCCAGCACGATAGTCTAGTGGCTGAATCCTCACCTTGCACCCTCAAGATCCCACATGGGTTCCACTTCATGTCCCAGCTGCTCCACTTCCCATCCAACACCCTGCTTGTGGCCTGGGAAAGAGTAGAGGATGGCCCAAAGCCTTGGGACCCTGCACCCACATGGGAGACATGGAAGAAGCTCCAGATTCCTGGCCTTTGTGGCCCCTTAAGCAGTAAATCAGAAGGAGGAAGAGCTTTCTTTCTGTCTCTCCTCTCTGTGAACCTGAACTTCCAATAAAAATAAATCAATTTTAAATATATATGCGCGCGCGCGTGTGTGTGTGTGTGTGTGTGTGTGTGTGTCTGTGTTGACTATGGCGTAGCAGGTGGACTGTGAGCACTATGGTTTTTCAATGTTTAGCCTAGTGTATTATGTAACATAAAACAATGCACAAAGTAAATGCCCAGCAAATATGTAGTAAAGAAATTAGTAGCTATCTGATAAGGTTCATTTTCCCACGTTCCCCAGCAAACCAGTCTATTCTAACTTTACAGAAAAAGAATGAATTTCTTAATAACTAATATAACATATGTCTTCTGTATGCCTAAATCTTAATGAATCTGACGTTTGGGCTGATACAAGGATGTTCATATTTGTTCACCCATGTGGGCATTAAGCAGTTTTGAAATTCAAAACTAACGTATATACATATAGATTTGACATTGGAGATGAACTTGTTTGTTTCCAATTAAGCTACAGTAGAGAAAAAACAGTGACTCAGAGAACAGAGAGGCTGTGGCATTGAAATATTGTAATACTGAGGCTAAACCTGGAAGAGAAAAGATGGCAAATAAGCCTGCTTTCGTGGAGTAACGCAATGCTGCGGCAGTTAGAGGACCTGATGAGGTTACGTGCTGTTTTCATCTGGAGAGCACAGCCCATTTAGAAAACAATTCGTCATTGTGTTTCTCTATTTCAATTTTTTCAAGTAATTTAGTGCTTTAAAAGAGCACAGAAACCCAGTTCTTGTCATGAATCGGGTGATGACATACTGTGAACATAGTCTTACATACACCTGTGATTTCAAATGGCCAGAAGTTCTTGAAAATCACCTCGAAGTTCGTTCAGAGCCACAAGGTCTGTCTATTACTAATCAAAACCCCGTTTTTTGTTTTGTTTTGTTTTTTTCTGATTTAAATCTCATTAGGATATAAACTTGTGAAAATCCTATCCCTAGATTTGTTTGGCCACATGAGAGCCAGAACACGCGTTTTGTTTTACGTAGAATGGTAAGTGGGCACCTTGCCTGGGCTGGCAGAAAGCACAACAATATTGTTCTGCAGTCTGTGACATGCCCAATTCTGACCTGGGACACAGGACCAATTTACTTTCAGTATTACTGCAGAAAGAGCCTTTTTTGTCATTATCATAAATAGGGCTCTGTACATGGGGACCTCAGAAATTACACTGATCATAGGTATTGAGAATAATCTCGGAGTGGATTTGAAACTTTTCTGCACCAGAATGAGTCCATATTTTCATATATTGTTTTAAAATATATATTTATCTTTATTGGAAAGGCAGATATATGCAGAGGAGGAAAGACAGAGAGGAAGATCTTCTGTTCGATGAGTCACTCCCCAAGTGACCACAATGGCCTGAGCTGCGCCAATCCGAAGCCAGGAGCCAAGAGCTTCTTCCAGATCTGACATGCAGGCACGGTCCCAAGGTTTTGGCCCACCCTTGACTGCTTTCCCAGGCCAAAAACAGAGAGCTCGACGGGAAACGGAGCTGACAGGATTAGAATTGGTACCCATATGGGATCCCAGTGAGTGCAAGATGGGGACTTTAGCTACTAGGCTATCACGGCGGGCCCATTTTCATGTATTTGTCTTGAACTTTGTGAAGTATCCTCCTAAGTCTACTTCATATAAAGCATGTCTTATTTGAATCTCAGAAGGTGGGACGGGGGGGTGCAGGGAGTGTGAAACGCAGGCCCGTGGCTTCCCTGCCAGCGCAGCCTCTGATGTCCTGGCGTGCCACAAAACTGTTACTTTGTGCTGCTTTGGTGTGACAGTTCAGAGAGCAGTGTTTCCCTACATTGCATCCTTAACTTTGCTGAGGACATGAGCACCACAGAGTTCAAATCAGGATGAGAGCGATCACTGAGTGTTAATTTGAATATAAAATTGGTGGCCATTTGAAAGGGAAATCCTGAAGGTTCCATGTCATGAATCCCTGGGAAGTGCGCCTGCTTGCATGTGACGTGGCTGAAGGACAGCGTTCTGTGCACACTGTGAGGGCAGAGTCCCCCACATCCTCTGCTCACTGCTAGTGAGGCTTCAGAACAGTTGGTGCATTATGCCCAGCTACAGCTCTGTGGCAAAGCATCCCTCAGCTGCGTCCAGCGTCCCTCCCATGGCCAGGGAAGAGAAGCTAGAACCATCAACACTCCTGCTTTGAAACGCCAAGCACAATTCTGCATCTAAACTTGGTCTCAGAAAACAAACATCACACCCATTGTCAGAGGGAGGAATTCCTGGGCCCAGTGGCTGCCTGTTGTTGGGAGCAGTGGCTGCCCATTGTGGGGAGCTGCCATCAGCACCCCGGCCCTGGCTGAGTGGTGCTAGCAGTGCGGAGAACTGAAGAGCTGTGTTGGCTGCCTAGGAACTTTGTTGCAAGCCTGTGTAATGTGTGTATGAATTCTCTTTTTAAATATCTATTTATTTTCATTGAAAAGGTAGATCTTTTACAGAGAGACAGAGAGAAAGATCTGCTGGGCCGCTGGTTTACTACCCAAATGGCCACAATGGCCAGAGCTGAGCCGATCTGAAGCCAGGAACCAGGAGCTTCTTCCAGGTCTCCCACCGAGGTGCAGGGTCCCAAGACTTTGGGCCGTCCTCTACTCCTTCCCAGGCCCCAAGCAGGGAGCTAGATGTGAAGTGGAGCAACTGGAACATGAACTGGAGCCCATATGGGACACCAGCAGTTGCAAGGGGAGGACTTTAGCCACTAAGCTATCACACCAGACCCACATATGAACAACTCTTGCAAATGAATTTCCCAGTTTAGGGCTCAGCTGACCTACTCTGGATAATGGAAAACATTAACTGAGCTTTGCCAGGTCCTCTTGCTGGAGTTAATTTCATCGGCCCTGCAGCCAATCAGTCCACGAACCTATGCTCCATAGCAGATATCAGAAATTGTGTCTCAAAGCCTTGCCCTCTAACCTATTATTTGTTAACTTAAAGAATTCAGCTAAAACAGATATCAGTGAGTCTATCTAAATGTAAAAGTAAAAGTTGGTGAGTAGTGCAGGCGTGTTGGTGGATTCGTTGGAATGTTGCTTGAGATGCCTTAGGCATCTTGTTACTGATAAGGTGCTTGATCTTTCTGTGTCTCAGTGGCCTTATCTGTAAAACAAGACTCTGTGTATCCTGGGAATTGGAAGAAGTGATTAAAACCACCTGACAGCTCCCCCATGGCCTCTTCAGAAAGCATCAGGGGCAGCTCTCATCGTTGTGAAGCAGGAGGTGGAAGCTGGGTCCCATTTTGGCTTGGTGTCTCTGTGCTGTGTGGCTTTTGGATCCCCTCAAGCTCGTCCGTGGGCCGCGATGACACTGTTTATGCAGTGAGCTGCGTGTTGAGTGTGAGAGTTAGGGGATAGCCTTCAGACATCGTGATCCCCACCTGCCTCAGCTCTGCCTGGAGCCGGGAACCTAACAATCTAAGTCAGTCACAGGATCTGCTCCTGGGGATTCGGATCCCACTCATGTTCTCCTTCCTTGGAATTGCCTCTTGACCAGCCTGTCTCTGCCTGTGCCCTAAGGGGTAGAGTTAAATCTGTATAATTCTTATATGTGTCATGCTTCATAGGTGTCAACTCATCTAATCCTCACAACAACCCTAAATGCCAGTTAATCCTGTTATGTCGCTTTTAGAAGAGAAAAATTAAGGTACGGATTGGCTCAGTGCCAGCGGTTGCGGCCACTTGTGGAGTGAATCATCAAACAGAAGATCTTCCTCTCTGTCCAAAGCCCTATGAAGCCCCATGTTAATAAGTTCTGTGGTGAGGGTTCAAGTTCAGGCAGTCTTGGAGCTGAACTCACATAATTAGAGATCCTACTATATAACGCGTATGGCTTTCCAGAGCTTAATTGAGTGACTGAGACATGGAAGGTTCTCTGGAAGCGTTTGATGGGTGGACTATGAATGAATGATGCTTCTACTCCCTGCGCTCCCACTGAACGTCCCTCCCGCTTTTTGTCATCCCAGAATTTGGAGTTTTTATTGTCTTATTTTACTAGGCATCTCTTTGTCTTTCTTTATACGCATCTTTTGCAAAACAGAATATAAAGATGCATTCCTAAAGAGAAGAACCTTGTTCATATCTGTTACTTATCCTCTCCAAGAAGAGCTGCACCATCAGTTCGTGGAACACAGACAGGGAGCCTCAGCTGTTGAGATATGTAATATTTCCCTCCCTTCTCTCCACTTCCTACCACAAAATCCTGGGATTTTTTTTTTTTTTTTTTAGTAGCTCACTATTGGAAGACTATTAGTAAACCATTTCAAGTTAAAACAGATGACTAAGATCAGCCTTAAGAGGGAGAAAGATGGAGCTGGGATGTTTACTTCAGAGGGTCAAGCTGCTGCTCTTGGCCCTGGTATCCTATATCAAAGTGCTAGTTAAAGAAGCTGGGAAGGCAGTGGAAAATGGCCCGAGTACATGGGCCCCTGCCATCCAGGGAAACGATCCAAATGGACTCTGTCTCTCAGCTCTGTTCTGGTCCACCTCTACTTTTACCACACACACACACACACACACACACACACACACAATGTGTTCACACCCTTATGTTGAGCAGAGCAGCAAATTGGGGAAATGGCATTGGCTCCATGATATCAGATCATTGAAGGAAATATGTTGGCTTGTGTTATTTTCCATTTTCTTAATAAAATGTACTATTTACAGACCTTTCTTAAGATAGAATTTTTCTGGAAAAGTTGTTCTGTAGGAGTGAGTATGTAGGCCTTATGTAGTAGGTCTATTAAGCAATGTCATCAACCGTGTCATGAGGGGCTGATGTTGTGATGCAGTGGATTAAGCTATCGGCCTGTGATGACAGCATCCCACTTGGGCAGGGGTTCAAGTCTTGGCTGTTCAGCTTCTCATCCAGCTCCCTGCTAGTGCACCTGAGAGGGCCATGGAGGCTGGACCAAACACTCGGGCACTTGCATCCAGATGGGAGAGCTAAATGGGGTTCCAGGCTCCTGGCTTTGGCTTAGCTTAGCCCTGGCTGTTGCGGTTATTTGGGTAGTAACCACAGAATGGAACATCTCTCTCTCGGTGCTGTCGCTCTACCTGTATAATAAGCAACACCGCCTTAGGGGAGAAAAAGCAAGATGTAATTAAAAGATAAGTTTGTTTTGTGCAGAAAAATTTAAGTTATATATATACATATATATATAAAGGAGTCTTCAAGAAGTTAATGGAAGTATATACTATGAAAAAACTGTATACATTTCAAAATTTGTTGTGCCAAAATAAACTCTTAATCCTGCTTTTTCCGTGGACATTTTCCTGTCTCTTTGTATAGTAATGATACCAAAAGTCCCTCTTCAATAATCTGAGAAAGTGTGATGAGAATGGCCATATTCTAGTGGAATTGTGAGGCAGAGCAGGCTACTTACACTGTCGTTGTGACTCATGGTTGACGGTGGAATTCTGCTGTTCTGTCCTTTGAATCATTTACCTATTTATTGGCTTAACATGCTTTTAGTATCCCAGAGACATTAGACTCTATTATGTCTCTGAATACAAAAATGTGCAACAACTTATTTCCTAAATTGCCTGTCATTACACTTAAGAAATATTAGTAATTAATTGCCCAAATGGATAGGTCTAACTTAAGTTTATGAAAAGCCAAGAGACCTGTTTAACCTCTGTAAAGCTCCTGGACATGTATGTGGGTATAGATAAGTTGAACACTGTGTCTACACTGAAGGTATGTTTTCTTCTTTTTGATTGATAATAGAAGTAATGCTGAGGTTATATAGCCCTTGATTCAGATTTACCAATGTTGTCTGTGGCTCGGCAGTGGACATGTCGGACTGATGTCAGTTTCAGAAGTCCCTGAGTTTTTCATGCCTCCTTTCCCCCTTCGGGCTTTCTCTTTTCTCTCATAAAACTACTTTAATCTCATCCACATACCAGCTGTCAATATCAGCTTTTAAAATGAACTGTGTCCAGCCAACTTGAAAGAAGTTCAAATAAAAGCAGAGCTGTTTGTTCGCCTTTCCCGCTCGGTTGTATCTGTCACATACGTGTATTGACCCCAGACGTGAAGTTCTGTTATTGATCTGAAGCCCGATGGATCTCTAACTTAATTCAGGTGTGGAGTCTACCAATAATTCAGACAGTTCCAGAGGTGCTTGCTTAATCTTCTCTTCTCTCACAAAATGAAAGGAATGTCTTTATTAGAGTAACAATTAAAGGGTTCCAATACGCCCTGCCCCAGATTGAACTTTGGAATCTGATGAATTACTTTTTAAGCAAGCTTCTGCTTTTGTTATATTAATTTGGGATTGGATTTCCTCCAGTGGTTCAAACAAAATGAAAATGGATAAAATATTTAATATATTCTGTTCCCTCCCTTATCAGTTTGTATCAGAATTAACTCTTCAAATATCATCCCAAAATACCAGCGAACCCCATCCTTAAGTGCAGTCTATTCTCCCGTGAAATCTTACTGTGGAGGAATAAACAGGAGCATAACCCTGTATGGCTCTTCACAGAAAACTCATGATGGTTTCTCTCCTTATGATCTCCATCTCATTTTAATGAGTATCCATAGCCATGGAACTAACAACTTAGCCATTGACTTAAAAATCTGGTGTAGACATCATCTCTCACCTGATTCCTGTCCAGTATTTCTGCCTCTATGTTGACCTTCTCATCCAGGCATAGTGATTTTAATTGCAAGTCGTATCACTCTCCTGCGTTAAAGTCTTCATTTACCTTTGGAATAAAGTGTAAATGTGCCTGAATGGCTCACAAGGGTTTCTCTGATTTGGCCCCTACCCAGTCTGCAGCTGCTCGTTTTTATCTAATTTTCAACCTCTGATACTGAGGCTTCAGATTTACCGAAATCCTGATGTTATCCAAATGCTTTTGTTTTGTTCTTCCCTCTCAGGCTTTGGGCAAGCTTGTCTCTCTTTCAAATACCCTTTTCTACCTTCTTTCCTTCTTAATAGTCTCTCTCTCTCTTCTGCAGTCAAAATTCAGCCTTTTTAAAAAGACTTGTTTGTAGGGAGGTAGCATTGAGGCTTAGCAAGTTAGGCCACTGCTGACTGTAACACAAGCACCATATATGCATGTCAGTTCAAATTCCAGCTGTTCTGTTTCAAATCTAACACCACGCTAATGTGCGTAGGAAGGCAGTGGAAGACGGCTCTAGTCCTTGGGCTTCTGTACCCAAGTATGAGACCCATATGGAGTTTCAGGCTCTTGGCTTCAGCCTGGCTCAGACTTAGCCCTTCTGGCCATTTGAAGATTGAACAAGCACATGTAAGATCCTGTGTGTGTCCCTCATTGTCACTCTACCTTTCAAACTGATAAACTTTATTTTAAAAAAATACACCCCATGTACTTGAAGGAGAGGGAGAGGTGGAGATGCAAATGGAAAGAAAGAGATCTTCCATCAGCTGGCTTACTCCTCAAATGGATACAGCAGCTGGGGCTATGCCAAAGTCAGCAGTCAGGAACTACATTTGGGTCTCTCACATGGGTAACAGGAGTCCAAACACATTGGCCATCTTCCCCTGCCTTCTCAGGCACATTAATAGAGAGCTGGATCAGAGGTAGAGGAGCCAGGACTCAGTCAACATGCTAAGATTCATTGTTGGTGTTGCAAGTGGCAGCTCAATCCACTATACCACAACATTAGCCCTGATAATTCAGCTTTATTCTTCTGATTTTGAGTGAGTTCTCAAGTGGTGGCTTCCTCTGGAAACCAGTTGATGACACTTCATTTGTTTATTGATACACAAATATGGACTCATGACCTACAGTGTATGAAATTCTGGGGATACTGATATCGTGTGAACATTAACTGAAAGAACCTTCTGTTGTGGAGCCTGAAAATTAAATCCCTCAGGTTAATCCTGGCAGTCTTCTAATGGAAAGGTCAACAGTGAACCAAAAACTAGATAAAATGTACACTATATTGGGCAACGCCAAATAAAAATAAACAAATCAACATGATCAATATAAGCCTTTGGAGAGTGAAGATGTTGAAGTTTTGGCATAGTTCCCAGGCTGGACATCATTTGAGCCAAAGCTGAAATAAAAGGCAAGAGCTGCATATGAGACCATGTGGGAGAAGAGTGTTCCAGGCAGGTGCAAAGGTCTTGAGATGAATGTGGATCACTGTTTTAATGAACACATGGGCCATCATGGCTGGCATGGATAGGGGAAAGCAGAAGAGAGGCTGCTGTCAGAGAGGTGATCAGGGCTTAGCCCCTAAAACACCCTGTATCATACTGTGATGACTTTGCCCCTACGCCAGGCAGTCATATTTTTCATTTAAGAGATTTCCTTCCTTACCAAAACATTCCATTACCCGCCACTCCCAGTTCACATTTTTCCGGTGCCTTAGTTTGTTTTTATCGCTCACTACTGTCTAGATTCTATGAGATAAAGGGTTCTGTCCAACATGTAATCTTTTGTACCTTTCAACCAGTATAGTGTCCAGGAGTCAGAAGTTTTCAATAAACACGTGTCTAATTGACTTGAAATAATGTCTAAATGAAAGCTCCTGCATTAATCTTAAACCCTGTCATTTATTATTATGATTTGTTTATATTTGTAGTAGTAAGCCCTAGTTTACTGCTAGCCCGGGCTAGCCCAAGACCACAAGCGAGGAATTTCAGCTGGGTCTCCTCCATGTGTGACAGGGACCCAAGATCTTGGACATCATCTGCTGCCTTTCAGGGTGTGCATTAGCAGGAAACCTGATTGGAAATGTGGATGAGATTTGATCCCAGCACTTCTTATGGGGTGCACATATCCCTAAGCTGCAGCTTAACTCACTGTGCCACAGCACCTACCCCATGTCAATCTATCGGTGAAATACCGTTCACTGCTCTAATAAGAAATAGTCATTATACTCTCACTGGAGGGAATGCATGTGTACTATATATGTGAATATATCTGCACACTTTATTACACATTTGTTAGTGCCTGCTACATGTCCAGCACCAAGAAAGGAGAGGTTCTGACCCTTCAGTGGCATCACAGTCCAGCAGGGGTTGTGGAACTTCAGTATGACGAGAAACAGAGTGGGGCAATAAATGCCTGTTTATAAACTGAGAGCCCTGTAGGGTAGCTTAGTGACTAAAAGCCTTACATGTACCATGATCCCATATGGGTGCCAGTTCATATCCACTTTACCACTTTCCATTCAGCTTCCTGCTTGTGGTCTGGAAAAGCAGTAGAGGATGGCCCAAAGTCTTGGGTGGGAAACCTTGAAAAAGATCCTTGCTCCTGCCTCCTGGTTCCTGGCTTCAGATCGGCTCAGCTCCGGCTGTTGCACCCATTTGGGTAGTAAACCAGCAGCCGGAAGATCTTTCTCTCTGTCTCTACTTCTCTCTGTAAATCTGACTTTCCAATTTAAAAAAAAAATATAAATGAACAAGGTAAAATTTTAAAAAAGAAAAAATCAAATTGAAAAGAACATAGTAGAAAATATATACTCATGTTTATGATAAGATTGGAATTTCTTGAATACAAACAAGAACGATTGCTCACTGAATGAATATTTCTTATTTACTTTGATGAGTAAGATTGTAAAAGAATATACTTAGCTGCTATTTTAAAAATCAGTGTTTGGGGCCTGGCACGATAGCTTAGTGGTTAAAGTCCTTGCCTTGCACGCACCGGGATCCCATATGGGTGCCACTTCTAATCCCGGAGGCCCTGCTTCTCATCCAGCTCCCTGCTTGTGGCCTGGGAAAGCAGTCCAGGAAGGCCCAGGGATTTGGGACCCTGCACCCGCGAGGGAGACCCAGAAGAGCTCTTGGCTCCTGGCTTCGGATTGGCTCAGCTCCAACTGTTGTGGCTGCTTTGGGAGTGAATCATCGGACAGAAGATCTTCCTTTCTGTCTCTCCTCCTCTCTGTATATCCGTCTTTCCAATAAAAATAAAGATTAAAAAAATTTTAAGAAGTCAGTGTTTGACGTGTCCCATGAAGTCATACTGGGGAAGCAAAGCAGAAAATAAAAGCTTCCTGTATTTATCCCTTATTTATTCAAAAGCTTTTTTTTTTTTTTGAGGGGCTGATTACAGAGAGGGGCGGGGAGGGATGTAGACAGTGAGATTATCCACAGTTGCACTCCATAGGTACTTGTAATGGCAGCAGGTCAGGCCAGCAAGGGGATGGGCCATAAACTCAATCCAGGTCTCTTTTTCAGGTATCAGTCACCCTAATATTTGAGCTAAGACTGCTGTTTCCTAGAGATTGCAGTAATAGGAAGCTGGAGTCAGAAACTGGAGGTGAATATCAGACCCAAGCAGCCCGACGCGTGAGGCCGAGAAACCGCGCACTGGGCACTCCAGCTCTTGGGCTTCACCTGTAAGGAGAGTGAGACCCAAAGAGGACAACTTGCACCAGAAATCACTCCGAGCCTGAAAAGGTAACCATTCAGGGTCAGAGTAAGCATCACATCCTGGTTTGGAGAGCCATGTGAACAAAGATGGTGTCAGCACAAGTCACTCATCTTGAAAGATTTTACTGTCATGACCCTAAATTCGGAAGTTGCCATGCTTGCTGTGCATGATAAACTTGAACCCTGTTTTGCCCTCACATTCTGAAGAACAGTGATTTGAAACATCTAGAACAAAACAGTCTGTGCCTAAATGAGATCTCCCTAAACTAGACGCCTTTTTCAGCACTACAATGAGTAATTCTTTCCAAAGTGATATCACTGAAGTTCTTTGGGACTATTTTTATTAAATCATAATATATCAAAATATAAATCATATATCATATATCATAATATAAATCATCTTACACTATGAACATCATTCTATAGACAGCATGTGAATAAGAACAACTTCTGTAGAATTTCCTGAATTATAACTAAGATTAAAGCACACCACTCTCTTCCACCTCATGCTGTTATGTTCCTCACTATATTTGCTTATGTAACATTTCTTTATAAAAAGAAAAAAAAAGCCAAACACAATTGTAATCAATAGAGATTCCTCAATAAATAAAATCAGTCAAACATCTCTACCCCCCATGAAGTTTAAACCTTAAAGGAATGGGCACAGGTGACTTAACTACTTCAGAGTGTACAGCATGCTTGAAATTACAGCTGTAAATAGAGTAAAAATCAGAGAAGATTGAAAAGAGAATCAGGGGTTCAGGCAAAGCCTCATGTAGAGAAGATTTTAGTAATGACTGGAATGAAGTGAAAGAATAAACCAAGCATATAATCCAGGGAAAGAGTCAAGAGGGAAAGAGTGTGGGGAATCACCGAGTGTAGAGACTTGACGACAATGAGTTGAAATGGCCAGAAGAGCCCAGAACATCATTATGGATTTTGTCGAACATGGAGATGGAAGATGAGGTCAGCCTGAAAAGGTAACCATTCAGGGTCAGAGTAAGCATCTCTGAGACACTGTAGACTGTTGTAATTCATGTGGGCTTAATCTCGAGTGTAGGAGTAGCATGATTTAAGTTTCTGAGACATGCATCTGACAAACTTTTAGCCAGATTTGGAGAGGATGGCATAAAATGGCAAGGAGAGAAATCAAAGGTCGTTTTAATAATCTGGAAGAGAGATGGGGCTGTCTCAGCTGGCATGGTGGGTCGCAGCAGAAGTGGTGAACTAGTCCAGCTTTTCTTTTCTTTCATATTTTGAAAGTAGAGCTAATAGAAAGAAAGCGAGACTGATTCCAAGCATTGAGTCAAGAGTGACTATTAGGATAGCTACTAGCTGCTATAGAAGTGGCTATACAAGAAGCAGCTTGGGGGAAGAATATGGAATTTAAAGTCGATCAAGTCTAATGTAAGAGAAAATTAGATAGGCAACTATAGGACACGTAAGCCAAGACAGATCTGACAGGTGTTTGGACCTAAGAGCTGTATATGGTGTTGAAAATCCTGAGCATGCGTGCTAACACAAGGAAGTGAGCCTGGAAAGGAAAGGGGACGGATGGATCCTCTTTTTCATGTATCCCTAAGGCACGCCATAAAGAAGCCAGAGATGTGCAGAAACCAGCTAAGAAGTGATCAGTGATGCAGGAAGAAAACCAAGACAGGACAGTAGTTGGGTGCAAAAAATAACCTTGAAGAGGGAATGTGCATAATGCCAAGTTCTGTGAAGTAGTCAGCCAAGGACTGAGAATAACTCTAAGATTCAGCAGCACCAAGATCCTGGGAGGAACGCCGGAGCACCTCGGGGCGTGATGGCCATAAATCCTGACCGAGCTAATTCCTCTCCTCTCCTCATTCTTCAGTCTCCTGTATACCACCCTTCCCCTCTTCTCTCTCCTTCTCCCCTCTTTTTCCCTTCCCTCCTCTCCCCTTCCTTCCTTTTTCTTCTCCTCTCCATTCTTCTCTGTTCCTCCCTCCTCTCCTCTTCCCCTTTCCTCTCTTCCTTATCCTTCCCTCCCTTCTTTTCCCCTCCCCTCCTATCCCCTCTCCTCCCTTCTCTCCTCTTCTCTGCTCCCATTCCCTCCTGCCCCTCTCCTTTCTCCTCCTCCGTAATCTGCTCCTCCTCTTCCCCTCATCTCCTCCTTCCCTCCCTCTCATCCTTTCCTTCCCTCATACTCTCCTCTCCTCTCCCTTCCCTCCATCACAGTTGCCTAAGAATGAGTGTGTGGGAATTTGTCATTAGTGTAATTTTAATGGACTCCCTGTGGGAATTTGCTTTTCAAGTTTAAAAAGGTTTTTGTTCATTTGAACTGGTCCTAACAGTCCAAAAGTGCCACAAATTTTAACTATTGACAGATTGTATGAGTAAATCAACTAAGAGACCGTATAAGCATTTAGGAAAATCATCAGCTTATTTTAGAGCATTAAATTGTATTTGAAGAAATTGTTAGTAACTTTTAAAAAGTAAATGCTTCAAAACAGATCACATATTCTCAAAATGTACCTGAAACTTTTGTGATCTGTTCTGTATCTCTGTCTTCTCTATCAAGAAAAACTTGGAAGAGAAAAGCACTTCTAGTTTGATCAGATTGTTTATTCCCTGTAATGCCTTGCACACAGTGCAGTAAATGTTTGTTGGCTTAAATTTCTATGCTTTTTAATCCTTCCCTCTGACAAACAAAACACATTTGCCATGGTATGATAGAAGCAGAAATCAAGCAGAATAGTGATAATACTCTTGGAACTTGTGAACTTAGAAGAGGTTACAGTCTTGGGAAGGAGATTATATTGGACATTTGAGAAGTACAATTGCAAATGAAGAACAGTGTAAGAACAGTGTAAAAGATGAACTCTTGGGCCCAGTGCGATAGCCTAGCAGCTGAGGTTCTCACCTTGCAGCTACCAAGATCCCACATGGGTGCCAGTCCTAATGCCTGCATCCCTGCTTCCCATCCAGCTTCCTGCTTGCAACCTGGGAAAGCAGTGGAGGACAGCCCACAGCCTTGGGATCCTGCACCTGCATGGGAGACCCAGAAGAAGCTCCTGGCTTTGGATTGGCTCAGCTCCAGCTGTTGGGGCCATTTGGGGAGTGAATCATCGGACAGAAAATCTTTCTCTCTGTCTCTCCTCTCTGTATATCTGACTTTCAAATAAAAATTAAATAGATCTTTTAAAAAAGATGAACTCATCATCAGTGGCCAGATGAAATTTGTACGCAAGTGTTTATAAAGACTTGAAACTCCCCAGCCTTAACCCGTTGGAGGAAACCATCTGGTGAAACTACATTTAAAATACTGCTCCCCCTTCTCCTTCCACCAGCAGTAACATGCATGCATGCATGCATGTTTATGGCAGAATAAGCTAATATATTACGAGAATATTTGCTTACCTATTCGATTATTTTAAAGCTCATTTCCAACGGATGCAGTCTTCCGTGATATGACTGTTCCGTAATGTCTTGAATTATTCCCCTGTACTGAATGTTTGCATTGTTGTTCTCTCTTTGCATTCATATACTGTACTAAGACTTTATAGCCATGTCTTTGGGCACATACTATAGTTATTTCTTTACATTAAATTTCTAAAAGTGGAATTATAACAGAAAAGACACTAACAGGATTTTTTAAAATTGTTATAGAAAAAAGATAAAATTCCATTCACTAGCATAAAGCCAATTCATGTTGTTTTATGACAAATCTTTAGAACTTTTTAAATCTATAAAACTGAAAGTTTATCCTTTAGACAATAAATCCGTCTTTCCCTTCTTCTCCCCATGTTAAACACAATTATACTTGCTATTTCTCTGAGCTGGATTACTATAAACAGCTCATGTGAACAGGCTATACGATCTTTACCTTTCTGTGATTGGCTTATGTTACTTGGCAGAATATTCTTGATGCTTATCCACCTTATGCCATATGTTAGGCTTTCCTCCCTTATCAATGCTGAATGTTATTTCCATTGTGAGTTTATACCACATCACTTTGTCAGACATTTGGGCGCCCTTCACCTCTTGACTGTTGTAGTCAATGCAACAGTGAGCATAGGAGTGCAGATTTCTCTCTGAAGCTCTTTTGAGTAAAAATTCAAAAGTTGAATTGCTGGATTATATGGTAACCTTATGTTTTATTTTCTAGTAACTAACACTCTGTTTTCCATGGTGGTTATACCATTTTATATTACTACCAATAATGCATAGTGCCCCAATTTTTCCCACATCCTAATACCTGTTAATTCTCTAGTTTTTAAGAATATTATCCTAATGAACATGATATATATTGAGCTTTAAAAATCTCTTGTCTTTTCTAAATATTCATATATGAAGGTTTTTTTAAGGTTTGTTATTATTATTATTATTTATTGGAAAGGTAGATTTACAAAGAGAGGAAGAGACAGAGAGAAAGATCTTCCTTCCATTGCAATGGCTTGAACTGAGCCAATCCAAAGCCAGGATCCAGGAGCTTCTTTTGGGTCTCCCACACAGGTTCTTGGTCCCAAGGCTTTGATCCATCCTCTACTGCTTGCCCAGGCCCCAAGCTGCGAGCTGGACGGGGAGTGGAGCAGCCGGGACATGGACTGGAGCCATACGGGATCTCGGCGCATGCAAGGCAAGGTTTTAAACTCTGAGCCGTAGTGCTGGGCCCTGTATGTAAAAAATAATTTGAGTCTATCTGAATTCTAGCAAGATTATTAATTTTATACATGCCTACTGGAAAATATTTTTTCTTTTGGGAATTATTTGTAATATATGAGGATGCTTCCAAAGTTTGTGGAGATGGAAATAGAATATATGTATTTTGATGTTATGTTTGAAATTTATGAATATATGAGATCTTCTAAAAGTTAAAGAAAATGCACACTTTGATAATACTATCCATGAATTTGAAAAGATTTACAGCAACAAAATTTATTCTTCAATTTCATGATCCATGCAATTTTCGAAATATTGGCACACATGATTTTCTTTCAAATTTTCCTCACTCTTCTCATCAACTTATGCTATTAATTTATAAAATATATTATTCTTTTAATCTTGTTTGTCTTTCAAATGTGGTTCTCAGATGGCATACATTTTATTTTGTTGATTTTGATATTTGCTTCTATAATACTGATAAAATCCAGCTTGTAGATACTTTGATTCATGTTTACCTTTATTTTTATATGAGTAAAATCCATTCTCATATGATAATCAATTGCACATCCATTTAGTATTATATCTTAGTGTCAACATCTCTATCAAATTCTAGCATACTTGCAATGGGGGAATCTCAACTGAACTTGAACTGTGGTTATGCAACAAGGTGGAAGAATCCACCATGGTGGGAGGGTTTAGGGAGGGGTGGGGAGAATCCCAGTACCTATGAAACTGTGTCACATAATACAATGTAATTAATGAATTAAAAATAAAAAAATAAATAAAAACTTCATAGAGGAAGAAAAAAATATTATTCATAGTAGCATGACAAAAAATAACTTAAGTGTAAAAATTATCTTCACACAGCTATTAAATATGCATTTTTATGTCAAAAAAAAATTCTAGCATACCAAGAAGTTGTTAATACTGGAAGGTAGCATTGTGGTGCAGTGGGTTAAGAAGCTCCCTACAACACAGGCATCTCATATTGGAATGCTGTGTCTTAACCTACACAATTCCAGTCTCCCTGCTTAATCTTCCAAAACCCCATTCTCTCCCTTCTAATAGCCATCTGCTTTCAAAAATTTATATGTGATTCCCTACCCATATTTTTACACTTTAGTACATATGTAGTAATAGACAGTATCTTAGAATGTTTAAATGCTATTAGTAATATTCTACTGTAGATCTGCAATTTGTTTATCCCTTACGATCTGTTGCTGAAACACAACCTTGCTGACACAATCAAATCTACATCATCCTTTTTAACCACTGAATATTATTTTGACGTATGGATAAATTGATTCTCCTATTTCTTTTCAGTGTAAGTTCCCAGTGTTTTCTTTCCATAAAATACTCTGATAGAAGTAATCTTTGATGTGTCTCCTTATGAACATACCTAACATTTTCTCTAATTCCATCAAAATGTATGGAATTCCTGAATTGCATTAACGTATATTTTCATTTTCCTTTGAAGCTGTGAAATGGCTGTCCAAAGTGGTTTTGGGAAAATTGACTAATACCTCTGGGCCTCAGTGGCTGTGTCTAGACAATATGAGAAGTGATGACTCCTGTCTGAGGTTGTGGTAAGGATTAAATGGGCCAGTATGAGTAGTATCTACAGAAGTGCCTGATGACAACCTGTATGAACCAAGAGGGTACTACACACAGTGAAATGAGTCAGACACAAAAAGACCTTCAGTTGCACTTTCTCACATCTGAGCGGACCCTAACAAGGCAGTGTCTCAGAAACAGAGTACAGTTGTAGCTGTTGGAGAACGAACGTGGGGAAAAGAGGGTGGTTTTGCCCCAGGCTACAGAAAGTGAATTTAGAGAAAATAAGAGAAGGGGAAGAAAAAAAGATTTTTCTGTAAAAGGTCCCAGTAGTTGATGATCCTATTATCTAAGCCCTGTTCGGCTCTAATATCTGATATACTAATTGCTTCTGAACAAGAGGCTGGTGGTCTCAAAGGAATATGTGAGAATATAATTGACATGTGTTGTTTTGTGTCTGAGCAATATTCAGCCTTTTTCCACTAGAGGAGTATTCCCTATCGAATACAATATTGCTGGGACACACCTCCCTGTTAACTACTATGCCTCTGAACTAGGATTATGGCAATGAAAATGGAAGATAATAAAAGGGTGTGAGAAGTTTTAGAGCAGGCTTTTAAGTACTTGGAAACTGGTTGATTGCAATCAGGTGTGAGAGTCTAGATGGTAGCAAGAGTCTAGATAAAATTAAGACATCTAAGAAGCTTGTAAATTTAAAAGTATATCGACAGAAACTGGCATGTTGCCCTTGAAAGTGGTTTGGGAAATAAAGGAGTCAAATTATACACATGACACTTTAAAGGGAATATCCAATAGATGTTGAAGAGTAGACATCTGGAATGTAGCAGGAATTGGAACTAGATGTGAGAATATTCGGTGTAAGAACTACTTTTTGTTTGTTTTCTTTGAAGGACAAAAAAGAGATAGCTCGATATCTCCCATCGCTGCGTCACTCTCCAAACGCTTACAACAACCAAGGCTAGGCCAGGACAAAGTCAGAATCCCTGAACTAAATCCGGGTCTCCCACATGTGTGACATCCATCTATGATCGCCACTCTCTCCCAGGGTGTGCACTAGCAGGGGGATGCTCTAAGGTGCAGAGCTGGTACTCAAACCCCAGTCCCCCACATGGAAAGCAAGTATCCCAAGCATCGCCCTAACCATAGGCCAAACATTAACCCCCTGTGTGAGAATTACTTAAACAAAAAGCTGTCAGAGAAAAGGACTGTGTATTGAGAAATAGCTGCTAAAGGTAGGGGAAGTCTCCTTTGTTTGGGTTTTTCCTTACCATCCCTTCCTGTAATTACTTTTACTGAGTTATTGCCTTATGAGTTCCCGATGTGGAAACTGAACGTCCTGCTAGCATGTATCTCTGGAAGAGATATTGGGATCCTCAGCTGCAGGAATGGGAGGGTGCTGGCCTGCTCACTCTCTATCCCCTCGCCCCATCCCTTGTTTGCATATGCAAATAACAGTCAGTAAAAGTAAATACCAAAATAGCAATGATGGAGAGAAGAAAAAATAAGAATAGATTGCTTTGGTGGATCAGAGACAAGGCATGTCACTGAGCTACACAAAAATATATGAAGCCGTTTGGAACTAACGTGCTCTCATTTCTATCTAGTGAAGGGGAAAGGATGAGGGGGTAGCTCTCTGGAGTCTTCACTCTTTATTATTTTTGAGAGAAATCTGAAGAAAATGGAAAAAATATGACTGCCTGTTAATTGTGGCTTAATTATCTCCTTATTTTATGTTAGGTTCTCATCAGTGAGGTATTTTATAATTAGGAAAAATTAAACAAAGATAAACAATTTAGTGTAATAGCCTTGTACGATAAAGCACACTAGGATATTTGAAATATTAGCTGATTCTAAATACATTGAAGCATGAGGTTCACTAGTTACCTCACTGCTTTCTCTTTATCACAGGAAATTAAAGCTGAATAAAGTCAATTAGACAACCAACATTTGGAAAAATGCAGTGTTAGCTAATTTTTAAAAACAGGGTATTTGCTTTGAATTATTTAAGTTTGTCAGCTAATTGCTTTATTATAAGTAAATATTTTAAGTAAATAGTAGAATCCCCTCACTTTTTTTAACCTAATTCTGAATGCACTGTGTTTAGCAGAATCATTACCCTTCTGAAAGATGTGTAGATTTCTCCCTGGTTGTTTGTTTGCATCAGTTCATGAACTTGGAACTTTTGTCTTCAAAACTCTGTTTCTGAGTGACTTCTGCTGCTTGCCTTGTCATCGGAGAGACCAGGTCTCGGGTCTCAGCAAATTTTCCTTATTTGGATTGAGGTAGATGAATTTCCACAGATAAAGTAACATTGAGCATTGATCTGCATAAATAAAACAGTTTTACCAGTTTTATGGCATTTGGTGATTCCTATAATTGGTGCAAACTTCATTAAAGAAAATGATAGCTAGCATATGGCTGCAGGCAAAATGCCAATCTACATGACGAATACTGCAAAATTCTAGCCCAGGATAACCAATGTTTTTAATCACCTTTTTAAAAAGCTGTTGTGAGCTCCATCCTGCCGCCATGGAGGCAGGACGAGTTAGGGCGGATCCCATGCTTGGGGCCGGGGACGGAATGATCCACTTCGCAGGGTGGCGGCTGTGGGGTGGCGCCTCGGCTAAGGCGGATCCGGCTAAGGGTTCGAGCCAAAACCACCCCGCAAGGCGGTGGGCGAGCCTTTAGTCTTCTCCACGCCCATGGAGCAACGATCCCTCCGGTAAGCGGACCCCCATACGTTCGCAAACCACGAGGGCAATTTGGGAGCTGGACTAATCCAGCTCCATCCTGCCGCCATGGAGGCAGGACGAGTTAGGGCGGATCCCATGCTTGGGGCCGGGGACGGAATGATCCACTTCGCAGGGTGGCGGCTGTGGGGTGGCGCCTCGGCTAAGGCGGATCCGGCTAAGGGTTCGAGCCAAAACCACCCCGCAAGGCGGTGGGCGAGCCTTTAGTCTTCTCCACGCCCATGGAGCAACGATCCCTCCGGTAAGCGGACCCCCATACGTTCGCAAACCACGAGGGCAATTTGGGAGCTGGACTAATCCAGCTCCATCCTGCCTCTTAGGGCGGCCAGTGCACCAATTGGTGCCAGGCTCTGCCTGCTGGCCGCCCAGCGGCGAGCTCTGGGGATTTTATTATTTGTAATAGCTGCTCAGGGACACTCATGAATTAGGCCAACTTTAGTATAGGTGAAACATGAACTCCTGGCGACTGCCAGTGATAGGGACAGGTAACTGTTTGCGCTTACACCTGCAGGTCTACTTTCATCGTGGATGCTGGGCCATGGTGTCTCTGGTAGAGGCCAAGACAGGAGAGGCCCTGAGACAATTGAGTCAGAACATTCACTGTCGGGTGCGTGATCTGCCGCCATGGAGCGGGCCATTTGGTCAGCGGGGGGGGACACCCTAACTGGGTTGAGGTTCCCACCAAGGTCACGAGTGCTGGGATGGGGGCTGCGTTCTAGCTAGGAAACAGTCGTGGTCTCCCATGACGCTAGTATGACAGGGATTGGATGCACCGGGCTGGGCCAGACCCCAGCACCATCTGGTGTCCTGGAGAACCAGGGTGGATGTGGGACTGACTTGGCTAGGTTTCAATCCCCTACTGAGCCATGTGTGAGCTATACATGGGTATGGACGAGCCATGGATGGGCTGAGTCATCCAGCAACAGGAACCAGAGTGGGGTGAAAGCCAGCCATGAAAAGCCACTGTTCCTGCTAGGACAGAAGGTGAACTGAGAAGGGCTGGCTCATGGACCCCCTGGTATGCGCAAAATAAGCGCAAGAAGTATGATAGGAAACAGCCCCGAATGGGCCATGGAAAGTTTCCCATTGGCATACATTTGGCATGGGTCAGGGGCGGACCAGGCTGAATCAGTTCATGTCATCCACTGGCAAACCCGGGCACCGGAGGAGAGTGTGGGTCGGGCCAAGTTCGGTCGCGACTAAAACTAGTGCATGATACGGAATTCCTGGGAGAGATTACCTGTACTGGATTGGAATGCAGCACCCAACCAACACGCGTGAGAACCAGGAAGGGAGAGGCTAGAGCAGCGGGGGGATGGAGGGGCTGGTCCCCTCACTGGACAGCTACTCTCATTGGATAGTGTGGGATGGGATGGGGACAGACCAGACTGGGCAGGGCTGCAACACCTGAGCGCCGCACGTGGACTAGAACAGGGAAAAGCCAGGTTGGGCTGATTATTCCTGCCGGTTCTAGAGCTTCAATGCCCATTGACCAGGGTGAGAGGTGGGCCTGGTGGGGGTTATTGTGGGTCAACCCGACTGGGCTGCAGACCCCACTGGTTGATGAAAGAGTAGAGTGCATGCTGGGCAGAACCAGGCTGGACTGCAACACCCTTGGTTCCAGTGCAAGCCGGGACTGAGAACGGAGCCAGCCCAGCGATTGCAACCACCAACTGATTGTGGCGATGGACTGTGCTGGAACCGGTGCTAGCTGGAACATGCGGGAATCTGATCTGGGAATACCTCTAAGTCTCTTTGGTGATCTCCCCAATCGAACTGCTGGACTCAGAGCCCTGGCTAGGAGAGGACGGAGGATGGAACAGGTCAATCAACCACCTCAGCTAAACGTTGGGCAGCGAAATACTGGGCAAACGATGACCTAATCGAGCTGGGAGGGATATGACTGGCAGCGATCCATAACTGGAAGACTATAAAGACCACTTGAGCAAGTATCTCAGCATGCCCCACATCTGGGACCTTGGGCGGGTGGGAGACTGGGTGGGGATTCTCCCTCAATATTCCCCTTCACCTCAGATATATAAATAATGTAATAAAATATATATTAAAAAAAAAAAAAAAAAAAAATAAAAAGCTGTTGTACTAATAATTTGTGTATGGTAACCCGGTGATTGCAGATGTGATGATTCCTTGTTAGGTTAGGTAAAATCATGAATAAAAGATGCAGTGATCTAGAAATGAGAGAGAGAAGCATTTGTTAGGATTTACGTCCTGGCACAGTGGCCTAATAAGAATTTAATGCCCCAAGTGAGATAACAGAGTATCCACATGGCTGATGCTACAATAGACTGACCACATAGCCCTGAGTTCAGGTGCTCCTCTTGAGTTGTTGGAATATTATTCTGAGAACTGGAAAGCCTGGAGGTGCAAAAGCTGGTGATGAAACTCCCTGGCTTTACAAGCAAAGCAGGTGCTTTCTATGAACTGAGTGCAGATCAGTTTCAGTCACAGTGTTGCATTCCTTTTGCAAATGGGAGTCTAGCAAAATTGAATTTTTATGGGGATAATTATAGTCCTATCAAAGTCTGAGTTTCATTTCATCATTCATTGTTTGAGAAGATAAAACAAAAATCACCATTTTCTAAAACGTAATGTATTTTTCTGGTCAGTTTTGTTTGTGGAACTTGGGCTTAAAAATATGTATTTGAATGGTTCCTGAATAAAATTCAGACACAGGAATATAGATGATTTTTAAAAATACTTAAAGAAAACAAAACTAAATCTTAGTTTCAACACATGCAATTTATATAGCTAATTTTAGTCAGTGATTCGTATCAGGCTGCTCCTTTTCAATCAACAGAAACTGCCTCTGGCTAATTTAAATAGAAGAATGGTTTGGAAAGATATTCACTGAATGGGCAGAAAGACAGGCGAACCAAGTGGGAATTGGGTTTAATTGTTTCAGTTCATTCAGGCTGTGATTGCAGGATACCATCTACCAGATGGCTTATCAACAAGAGAAATTCATTTCTCACCTTACTGAGGGCTGGGAAGCCCCAAACCACTGGCGGTGTTGCTGCATGCACCCTGAACCTGAGCCAGTGAGCCAACAGCTCTCTCCAGCTTCTTATTAAAATTAGCCACGAGAAGTTGTCTCTCATGACCTGTTCATCTCCCAGAAACTCCGCCTCTCAACCATCATCCTAAGGGTTAGGATTTAAACATCAATTTAAAGGAAAGGGGAGACAAGCTTTCATCCAATAATCTACAACAGGACAAGGAGACACACATAACTTCTGAACTGGCCTCATATCTCTGCATCATTCTTCAGAGCCTCAAGATTCTAAGCAGGAACTGTCCCCAGAGTTGTGGTCATGTGCCAATTCTATAGTAACTTCTTAATGACAAGTAAAGCCTTTTCTTCCCTAGACCCCCTCCCCTACCCCCGCGAGTTCACACAGTGCAGGATTATCCCAAATGGGCAGGAGTCGCCTTGCTAGGCATTTGAGTGTGAAGAATGAGAACTAGACAGAACCCACACACCTGTACAACAATGAAGATTCTGTTGAATGTTGACTCTTTTCTAGATTTTACATTTTATATCTGATAGCCATAAACATAAAGCTGTAATGCCACGGTTAACATCCCAGCACTTGTAGCAGTAATCTTCTAGGAAGTGCCCACTTCCACAGAGGCGCTGGAACCGCTCCTGAGCTATGCATGAGCCTCCTTCTCCTGCTCGCACTTGTAATATTTTCTAATTTAGGAAAAGAGAGATGTTTGCCTTATGTCTCAGCCCACATTTGAATCATCTTTTCTGCCCATTTTGCCATTCTTTTCCAATGAATACCTATGAAGAGCTTCTGTATTAGTTTTCTAAGACTTCTATGGGAAGATTAGGTTCTATACTTCTACCTAGTGTGCAGTATAAGTTGCAGGTGGTCATGACCCTCCTCAGCTGACAGAGCATCACACCAATCCCTGCCTCCAGCCACACATGGTATTCCTCCTAGGTGCATAACCACATCCAAATCTACACCCCTTTTCAAAAATGTTGTCTAGGAGACAGAGAGACAGAAAGAGATCAACATACAGATAGAGAGCTGCTGTCTTTAGACTAACATCCAAACACATGCAACGGCTATGATTGGGCCAAGTAGAATGTTGACGCAAGAACTCCATCCAGAGCTTCCTCATGGGTAAACGGCCTTGGCCATCACCATGCCTCTCAGGTTGTGCTTTAGGAAGCAGATGGGCTTGGTGGAAGAGCCTGGGTTGAATCCGGGTAAACTAGTATGGGATGCAGGATCTTAACAGTCCCAATACCTGCCCCTTGGATATTCCCTCTTCTTTTTTTTAAAGATTTATTTATTTTTATTGGAAAAGCAGACATACAGAGAGAAGAAAATGCAGAAAGATCTTCAGGCTGCTGGTTCACTTCTCAAGTGGTCGCAACAGCTGGAACTGAGCCAGTCTGACACCAGGAGCTTCCTCCAGGCCTCCCACATAGGTGCAGGATCCCAAGGCTTTGGGCTATCCCAGGGACTTTTTCCAATAGAAATACTCAACCAGAAATATGTGTAAGAATCCAAGGGAATTTCAACAACCTGAGAATAGGCGTTACGTAACTCCTTCGGGTTCCTCAAGTAAATCATTTTATGAAGTTTTCCCTGAAATTCAGATCTGTGTGTAATTCTCAGTGGTCAATCAAGTATTCACAGTTATATAATCCTGAGTTCTAAATTATGTTTGTTGTTATTGCCTTCTGCTGAAAGGCGTTATCTGCAGAGACCTTTAATCAGGAAGCTACATCAGAACAGCTTGAGCCGGCACCACCACATCTCAAGCAGAGGCCACTGTGACTCAGTACCGGCCTCTAGAGACTGGCATGTGTTAACCTGAAGGGTTTGTGTCCTAAGAATTTATACTTTTTAAAAAATTAATTAAGTTTACATTTTAAACACAGGTATGAGGAGCATTAAAATCAATATTGTGCTTAATTTTGAATATTGAAATAAACAAAAAAACAAGAGCAGAGTCCACATCTAAGTACTTGGTGTGATTTGCATGGCTTGATGAGACATGGCAATGCAGATTAGAAAATGCTGGAATTTATAAAGGCTCTATAACAGTGTGAGTCTCTGTGTTGGTTGCCTTTCCTTCAGTGGACTGCCTGAAAGTAGAACAGAGCTTCTCAGATACACTTTCTGGGAAAATGTAATCTTAATGTGTCAAAACTTCCACACAAAATTGGTTTAAAATTGATGGAGTGAAATACCAACCAAGCTAGCAATATCTGATATGTTCCTGAAAGGATGACTTTAATGCAGATAGCAGTAAATGGGATAGCTGATTTTTGCATGTTAACGACTCCTAATTTAGTGGGGATGTTGAGGAACCTTTTATAAGAAATAATTGTGTATACATAAGTGCAAAACAAACTCTAAACATCTAGGGACATGATTTTCTAAAATATAATTCTCATAGCACTACCACAATATTTATTTATTTATTTGTTTATTTATTTATTTATTTTAAAAATTCATGATGATGGGCACAGCACAATAGCCTAGTGGTTAAATCTTTGCCTTGCGTGTGCCAAGGTCCCATATGGGTACCGGTTCCTGGCTGCTCTACTTCCCATCCAGCTCCCTGCTTGTGGCTTGGGAAAACAGTCAAGGAAAACCCAAAGCTTTGGGACCCTGCACCTGTGTGGGAGACCTGGAAGAAGTTCCAGACTCCTGGCTTCAGATCGGCTTAGTTCCGTCTGTTGTGGCCACTTGGGGAGTGAACTAGTGGCCTCAAGAGCTTTCTCTCAGTATCTCCGTCTGTCATTTCCAATAAAAATAAATAACTCTTTAAAAACTACCATGGTGATGAGTTAAATTTTCAAGTAGAAGGCAAAACTTTTTTTCCCTTTATTTTACATGAATCAATTCTGAGTAATATAAACTGGATTTGGCAGGCAGGTGGCAGATAATAATTCAGCCACTTTGTTCCTTGCCTTGCAGGTGCAAAAGGGAGAACGTTTACAAGGGCAACAAGTGTAGCGAGTTAATCCATGTTTTATGTTCGGTCTCAGCAGTCTGCTTGCGCTGTGATCTCACATTGGCCCTCTTTATGCCACAAAGGAGAAAAAGTGACTTTCTAGAGAGCTTAAATTCAGGCGAGTCACAAAAGTCAGTCTGGGCAGAAGTGAGTAAGTTCATGTCAGGATAGCCAAAAAGCAAAAGTCCAAGAGGTGAGAATAGGAATGGTCATTTGGGCATACTGAATCAGCGCTAAAAACTAGTTGTAAAGCCACCGTTAGTGACACTGAGGGTGGATTCGTTTACTAAGACCTGTCTAAAAACAAAACTGAATTTTGAAAACTGGGAAAGACTCAAGGAACACTGTGAGGTTAAGATGAGGGAACATAATACAGTGTATGATTGGAAGTTCTAAAGTGTCAGAAGAACAGGAGATAGGAAAGGCAAATACAAGGCATGTCATGCAGATAATAGCAGGCAAACAACTCAGCAAGGAAAAATTTGAGGTAGATTTTCTGTTTTTTAAGTCAGCTGAGCTCAGACAGTGAGAGAGGTAGACTGAATAATAAAACAGGGTGTCTGAAGGTTTCTCATATGATCTGTTTGGGGAAGACAGAAACAGACAGTGAACATTTGAAAGGCCAAGAATGGTGCCGACACGCAGAGCGTACCCTGGTTATGGAACTCCACAAGGGAGAAGCTTTTGGAGGGTAAGCTATCAGGAAGTTCTTGATGAGACGAAACCCTGATAACAGAATTATGCCTAAAATTAATTTACCTACATACTTCATACTTTAATTTGGTTATATTCTGTCAGTAACTGTATTTGGCCACTCCTGTTAAATTCTAGCTTTAGAAGTCTCATTCAGATAGTATTTAGAATGGAAAATCGACAACACTGTCAGCAGTTGGCTGACAGGTTGCCGTACACATCAGGGTAACATTAAAGGTGGCAACAAATGATCTTCACGTTTCTCCTGTTCAATGCAATAGCAATACCGTTGGCAATCCGGCGTGGGTGCATGCTGCCGGCTAACAGGAATCAGAATGCATCTGTTACATACAGTTGTTCAGTAAAGCAGGCTTTCTCTCAGTGGTTGGCTTGTCTGCGACTACTTTGGCTGCTGTTGTGCATCTCACTAAAGGACGGAAAGCATGGATGCAGACATTCTGCGCCTTTTACTCCTGTGATTCAGAATGTAATCTCAGAGCTGCACCACACTCACAGACACTGGAGCATGTCAGACCGAGTATCCAGAAAGGAAGGGGAATTTGGTAAATAACAAGCATTTTTGCCTGAAATAGATCGTGCTTGGACTTGTGAGGAACTACCTGTCCCAAAGGGTTTGAAGATCTCGGGTTCTGAACAGGCTCCTGAAAAAGTCACAAAGTTGGCTCTTGAGTATATTTGGTAGTTCTAGCAACAGTGGAATGCTTTTGGAAGATCAAATGTTACTAAGCCTTAAGTTTCTAAATTTTGCAAGATTTGTAATAATACATTTTGTAAGATAGGAAAGGAACGACAAATATGTGATTACATAATTGGCATTAGCACTGATTTTGTCCATGTGAAGTAATTTCTTTCTATTGTTTGTATTTAAACAATTTATATTTTTATTTGAAAAAGGAAAGTTCTGCCTGCTGGTTCACTTCCTAACCGGCCAAAAAGGCTAGGGGTGGACCAGGCCTAAGCTAGGAGTCTGGAACTCCGTCTGAGTCTCCCAAATGGGTGCAGAGGACCAAACTTTTAGGCCGTCTTTTGCCATTTTCCTAGGCTCATTAGCAGGGAGCTGGATGCGAAGTGGAGCATTGAGGACTTAAAGCATGCCGATATAGGATGCAGGCATTACAAGTGACTATCTTGCTATGCCACAGTGCCACCCCCCCCCCCATATAAAACTTTTGTGATAGGTCTTCTCTTACACATTGCTGTGTCTAATTAGAATATTGTGTTCTGAATAAAAGTATATTTGTATATGTGTGGACCTAAAAGGATATCTCAAAAAGTTCATGGAAATTGTAATTAAGTTTGTTTTTAGTGCAAAAATCTCTAAACCCACACACATGAGCATGCATACATTTATGTATGAGAACCATACATAAGGAGAGGATATATGTGCATGTTTCTACGTATGTAGTGAAAGAATTTTCTATAGAAGTGGTTCAGCTACAACAATTGAACTTAACTCATGCTTTGCTTTCTGTTTGGTGGATTTTGGAATTTATTTTCAAAGTTTGTTAATGCTATATACTATCTTGTTGAGTTAAGCAAATTATACAGTCTCTGTAATTCTCAGTCATCCTGTGCAATCAATAGGAACAATATCTTTTATTGTGGATTGTTGTATATAACAAAATGGAATTATGTGTAAGGCATTTCACATAGGACATTGCATATAAGTTTTTAGTGGTGTATATGATGTATATTATATGTGAGATAAGAAACTTGACATGACATCCAGGGTCCCCATAATGAGCAAATACATACAGACACATAGATACACAGGAATAGGAGGTTAACTGGCTGTTAAAGTTTCGTAGTTTCATTCATTCATTCCTTAAGTAAACATTGTTATACCTGCAAACTCCGAGTTATGATGTGCACAAACATGACTAAAGCAGCTTTATTTAAAAGTAAGGCAACTTCATTAAATGCTAAAAAATTTGCCGCCTAATTATAAGAATTCTAACTGTCATAATACAATAGGAAATTTGCATAAAAGTACAAAGAATGTTACATGACTTTAAAACAAGAGAAAGAATTTCTTGGAAGTAAGACATCTGAAGAATATGCTTTTGGCACTCAGAACTCCCTGCACGTTAAACAGATTCTTAAAAACAGAATTCCAACAGATGAAGGAGAGCCATTAGATTCAAGGATGAATAAGATGATCAGGAAGCAGAAAAGTGAAGAATATTTTCTGCAAAATTGAAAAATAAGCAAAGAGGCAAAATTGGAAAGTTAAAGTATGATTGTCATAATAAAAGCTTAAATTTATCTTTCCAGCAAGGAATGAGAAACCACAAAGTAAGAAGCAAAGATGAGGAAGGATAAGAATTCCGAGTATCAGAATGACATCCCTGACTCTGAATGTGTTACTTGACCTCGTGTGCTATCTATTTCTCTCCCTAGACAGCGAATGCATGGGACTGATACTACCTTTTGCCCCAACATTCTCAGGGCTCTACAATCACTACTATGCATCATCCTTGTTCTGTTGGTTGAATCATCTCCACTGCTATTCATCCTGGCTCTGCCTAATACCTCTATCTTGTACTTCATACTGGATCGCTTCTCTACCCTTCCACGTTTCATCTTCTGGGATGGGAGCATGACTTGTACAATCACTGAAGTGATTTCCCTGTCCCGGTTGGTAGCTTGTGAACCATGCCTTCAGTAATGCTTAGTGTCTCCCCTGGATCTCTTATGTAGCAGGGCGCTTGGCAACTAGCACACTCTTAACCTTGCCCATATTATTGCCTCTCTTTTTGATTTTTGTTGTGTTCCATTTTTCACCTGGTACCTCCACTGCTCTAAAGCCATGAAAGTGAGAATTTTGAGAGAAACAAGTAGGCAGGAATTAACAGAACAAGATTGATGCTTTATAAGAATATTTTCATTGCTTGCCATCATACACAAAGTATAATTAAGGGGTAAAGCCCCTATTTTCTTGTTAGAGTTGTAAAAATAGTTGTATCTTCAGTTTTATCAAGCCAGAAGCAGCCATGACCTACTTCTTATGTAGCACTTTCTAAAATGGTCTTCTCTTGGTGAGCAAGATTTAACAAATGTATCATCCAGTCTACTATGAAAATTAAATCTCTTAGTTGGGTTTAAATGAGTATGAATATGTAGTATGCCAAAACATAATTCTGCAATACCCTTTTGAAACTAAGATCAGGATGTATATTTACTGAAATAACAAGGATTTTTCTCCAAGTTTACCATTTTTCATTTCACAAATATTCACAAGAAATAAAATTCTTTCTTTGAATGAATCTCAAAAGCTTTCAACCATTCTTGTCATGGACTGTCATTATTAATTAATTCAGTGAACATTTTACATTGCTGTGGAGAAGAAATGGATTAAGGACCAGACATTACAATTGAAAAATTCATGGTAAAGGAGGCTGACATATGAATGTAGAATTGTAATTGTATGCATTGTGGCCCACACTAGAATAGAGCTTAGTCCATGGTCCAGGAAGGATCAGATGTTTGTGGATTATTTACCAAGAAGATCACTCTTAAATCAGACTTTGGAAAGTAAATTCAACTTTTTTTTGGATGAAAAATAGAATAACCCAAGCATAAGAAATAAAAGGCACAAAGACAGAAAAGAAAGATGTGAGATGATAACAAGGTGGGTAGGGTTTGCATGGACCATGATAGGAAGTGAGCTAGGAAATGGGAGGGAACTCCAGGGACTAGATGACAGAGGGCTTTGTGTCTCCAGTAGAATAGTGTGTCTCTTGACTATGGATTCCAATCAACTTGCTGTTTATGATTTACTGCAAGAAGATTTGAGGCTTTCTCCAAAGGAAGGCATGTACACATTGTCATATTTGCATAATAGCCACATTCATACATGCAGAGCTTGAGTTACACACTACTGCTAAAGGTCACTGGAAACCATCAGCAGTTATTGAACAAGGGAAATGACACGATCAAGAGTTCATCTACAAAGTGAACCCTTGCAGGAATGTGGAGAATGTGCTCAACAAGACGGTACTCACATTACATAAATCAGAGATTTATTAAGTGTTCCGACCAAAACATGAAGGTCAGTAATAAGGTGGCAGCCAATATTCTGTTTTCCTATAGCAAACAGCCCCTGATTGTTTGTGTGTGTGTGTGTGTGTCAATAGGTCCACTGAGGGGGCAATATTAAAGAAATTGAGCATGAAACTGGTGGTGCTATTTACGAAAGTGGTGGTTTCAGATACAAGGGCAACTCCACATGGAAAGAAAGGAATCCCGAGGGCCTGATGAGCTGGAAGTGTGTATAGGTCATACCACTGCAGGTGTGGGTCAGCAGGTCAGAAGAGATGTCAGAGTTGAAGGCGTTTAAAGAAAATTTAACCAGAGATGACAGATTTAACACTGTGAGAAAATGAGTTCTCATCACTGAAAGAATATCAATTGCAAAACATTGAAAGTAACAGACTGGTTCTTGTTTTCTATTTCAAGATTTAGGTCTTACTCCTTGTTCATTACTAATCCCTGTTGGAATAAGGTTTGTGAATATTCGCACCACCAAGAGAAGATTTTATTACCCACAATTTTTGAATGATGTGATTAAGTGGAAGAATGCAGAAGAATACATTCAGCAGATGGCATTAGACTACTGACTTGACATTTGTGAAAGCTAAGAGCCCTGCTTCCTGTTTCCAAGTACCTGTTTGGGGGTAATTTATTATTTGAACTAAAAGCATGACCCTGGCACTGGTTGGCTTGTGGCACTTAAGGTTTTGAGCCCAAATTTCTACATAGGAGAAACAGAATAGATATACCTAATTCAAAGTGAGAAACAGAAAAAAGATACATCATATAAACCACATTCCTAGTTCCTTTTAGTAGAGTCTAAAAGTAGTTGGGTCTAAAAACTCCTTAATCTACCTGCTGGAATTTCCTAAGAAATTTTCTATCTCTAATTAGTCAAGAATGATCTACGTTGATTCTCAAACCTGCCATGCTTTTGCCCATCTATATAGTAGGGAAATTTGAAAAACTTGGAGAATTATATTTTGTTTCTTCTTCAATGATTGATGGCTATGGAATGGACTATACATTCTGTTGTAGCCACTGTAAAATGTTCCCCCTCTTTGGGAAGTGGAAAGTAATGACATTTTCTTGGTCTAACTGCCTTCTCAAACGGCCAATACCATGACAGCTTGAAGGCAGATTCTAGGGGATCTATTATTGTCTTAGGAGTCACCGAAAGCAGGACCAGACCATCCTGACTTAGTCTTGTCAAAGCATCAAAGATCTCTTGTCTGCACTTCAACTTTTTAAATGAAACTCTCTTTGGAGAATGTTCAAAGTTGGAAGAGAGCCCCTCATAATTTTATTACTTCATTTTATAGGCCACAAACTATTCACTTTAAGTTTTGCTCAAGAGTTGATCACGTTTTCCCTTCTATTCTTATATTACAGTTGAAAGAATCTCAGCTATGCACTTCCCACTTACATACTAATAAAGAGTCCAGGTTGCAGGGAGTTTTGGCAACTTGAAATAGAGAAGGAAGATTGGGGAGCAGAATTACAGTGTGTTATATGGCACCGGAGCCCCTCAAGGGAGCTGTAATTAATGTGTGCAAGAAAAACATTGCAAAGAAACTAATTTAAAGAACATACTGAAACAATTTTCTCCTGGCTTTCCAAAGTAAATAAAGAGAAAAAAAAAAAGAATCCCCATCAAGCTTTGAGGAAGCATGAAGAATTCCAGCAGAAAGGAAATTTGTTGAGAGACTGAGAAGGGGCTAATAATAGCTGGTTAGAGTGTAAAGCCTCTTTTAAACTTAAGTTTCCTCCACCATTTGTCGGAGCTCCGTGATCCCTGATCCATTCATTAAGCATTTCACATGCATGTCAGTCTAATTACGGGGCAGAGTTTGGTTACAGCCCACTGACTGCTCTTTCTGGGCGTCCTGGTAACTCAGTTCTTTATACCAGTTGATATCCCACTAGCTTTTCCTTTCTTCCCTCTTCCTTATCCTATTTTTTAATCCTAAGCTTGTTAGGTGACTCCAGAGTATAGAACACTTTGCATGTCTCTTAATGTGAATGGTGTGAACCCCCTAGGGTGAAGAAATACTTCCAGTGTTTTGTCTACAACCATTAGAATAAGAATTTCATTTTATATATAACGCAGTGTGTGTGTGTGTGTGTGTGTGTGTGTGTGATTGAAAATAAGAGTTTTATTGGAAAAAAAATGTTAGGTATACTTTAACTTTTGCTCTCTTCAGGTTTGTTTAATTGGAGGAAAAGCAAACCAAGAATCTTTAAAGATGACTATATGACCCTCACTTTCAAAATCAGGTCTTTGGTCCATCTGCCATGAATCCGTCTGAATATCTGTTCTGAACCCTGATCCAGAACTAGTGGATCAGTCTGTGTTGCAGCTCCTACAACTCTACAGTTTAACCAGTCCCCCAGTATAGCTTTTGAGTTCACAATATTAACTCCTTACAGATTAGATCCTCTGCTGGTTAATTATATTTTAATTTTTTTAAACTGTGTGCATGTGTGCTGTTGTTCACAGCTACAGCAAAGTGTCTTCTCTTTGAATTCTCCATTCTTGCTCATCTAGGAGAATTACACTTCAAAAGGTACCAGAAACTTGCGCTAGCCAATCACATCTGACTATGTATCATGTGGTATTCTTAGGACATTTTGTGACTCAAACCATACAACAATGTCAGACTTTTAGTTCATCTCATAGATAGGAAAACCAAGGCATAGAGGAATTAAGAATTTTCATTTTTGAAATCACAAAGCAAATAAATGACAGAACTGGAATCAGAATCTAAGGACGCTATCATGTGCACAGTCCTGACTGACATCGTCTCTTAACTCATCCTAGTTAGGAAAATATCCCTCGTCTGTCATTATCGTTTTAAGTAATCTCACTGTCCCTTAATGTGCCACAGGAAGATATATTAAGGGATCATCCAGTCCCATCTTTAGCTGTATTCCACCCTTGATCCTAGCGGTCTGGTAGTTGCATTTCCTCCATTTGTCCCTCAGCACTAAGGAGATGGGAGGTTAGACACTTTCTGCTTTTGTCATCTCTGGTTTTCCTGTCCTGTGAGGCTACTACCATTTCCAACACCTAAGCAATCAATGGTCCGCCCAGTATGATTCAAATACTGCCGATACAGCTTAGTCTATACTCTGTGATGATTATATAATACACTATATCATATCGCAAATGCTCTTACAGATTATACGTTCTATCTAAATATCCAAATGACTCTGGCCATGCAAATAATTCTGACAATCCACTGGGACAATTTAGGATCTATTTTCAGATCCCAAAGGCCTCCAGGAGCCATTACTGAGGAATCTTCGCCAAATTTTTTCTTGGGGTGTGCCAAGTTTTCAAGGGAATTTCCAAGCCGCCCCCAACACAGGCTAAAGCAAACAGAGACCAGCAGGGAAGGATTACATTCTGAAGGCTAACTTCAAAGGATTACCATTGAGGCTAATCTGTAACTATTGAAGAAGCAGAGAAGTAGGAGCACGGAGTTTTTTGGTCAGGGGTGATCAGCCTATGTAAAGAGCAAAAGGCATGAAAGCAATGTTGTCTTGAAAGACTAATACTACGTAAAAGGAGAAAAAAATGCCAAATGAGACAAGGAAGACTGACTGCATTGAGCTGAGAAACTATTTATGATCTTATACGCTCAAATTTGTTCTCTCACGCCTGCACTTAGCTGTCTGTGCGAAATACCTGTCGGCTCGGATGACGGCAGAAAAGGAATATGTTTCTTGCCCACAGGGCAAGATCCTGGAGTTTCTCAGATGACTTAGCCTGCAGGTGACGCTTGTATAAATATCTAGAAATATATAACAGTATAAGAACCCAACTCATGCCTGTCTTCTACAGCCCAGTTCAATTAGGAAATAAAAATGAAAGTGAAAAATGCAAAAGCAGTCAAAGGAAAGGCTGTGTGTATGTGGGGGTTTGGGATGTTAGTATGTAGATTTATGTGTGATATGTATATATATTTATCTTAGGTGTATATAATACAATGATCTGTGTTCTACCTGCCTAAGAGACCAAGCTAGAAAATGAGATGGAAATGCTAGAAGTTTTTTTTTCCTTCTTCCAGCTTGTCACCTGCCATATATTTCTCATAGTTTTTGAACCACCAGACTTTTCATTACTATGGTTAGAATAATGCTTAAGGAAATTGCACTTATGTGTGTACTGTAGGTAACATCTTGAAGGTTCCTAATATTCTTACTGATGAGTTACATAATCCATTTCTTCAGTGAAAAAGTCTAAATGAAACTCCTTCCTGGTCTTTTCCATCTGCTTCACTTTCACTTCATCATGCTCTAATATGTACTGCATTTCTGTGATTTTATTTGGAATCATAAAAATATAATTTGATTGTATTCTTCTGAGAAGGAGTATCTTCTACAAGATAGAGAGTACTTTTAAAAAGATGGAAAATGTGTGTGACGAAAAAATGTATGAGTGAAAAACAAATCTCATTTAGATCTCTCCTTCAATACTTTGCGGGTTTCAGTACAAAAAATCTTACACTTCCATCTGTTTTACAGTATGGTGACCACAGTTAATAAAAATATCCTCTGTACTTTACAAATTGCTGAGAGCAGATATTTTAATAGTGATTTGTCTAAAGTTTGAGTAATACATAATATTCGTACATCTTTTTCAGATGTAACAGTTTTTAGTGCTAAAATAAAAGTACCTCTTAATTGCATTTATCCACAAACTTTTTTTCATACTCTAATGCAGCCTTTGCTCCCAGGTCTCCATGGGTGTGGTTGAGACATCTATAAATGGTGCTAGAATAGTTTCTATTTGACAGCAAATAGTTCATACTCCCAGCATTTTTTAATCTTCCTCATTTAAGAGGTATTTGTGAAAAGCAAGCCCCCCCCGCCCCCGCTGACCCAAGCCTCTCTTTTCTGAGTATCTTAGCTTCAGATCTGTGGTTGTCTCCCTTGTTGCTGAAATATGGAGAGGTGATGCCTTTTCTGTCTCCTTGCTCAGTGGAAACATATGGGGAATTTGCTAGTCTAACAGATCTCAGTTGGAGTGTTTCATTTCTGACATGGGCTTGAGGAGAGAATCATGAAGGGACATATTATTCAAGATGATGCAGTTAAGCAGTGGGGAAGCAAACTACCCACAGCCTGTGTCAAAGGCAGTTTGCCTCTGACTCTTCACTGTGGGTTGCTAACGTGTATTTAAGCTTATTGAGACCAATGTTTGTAGGATTCAAAACCTAGGACAGAACTCTAGGTCAGGGTGACAAAAAAAAAGAACTGACGTTGTCAGGGACCAAATGGATAAAGATTCATACAAGAGCTCTGAGGATAAGAGAAATGGAACAGCCTCCCCTGGAAGAAGACTTAGCCATGCCAAACATCCTTCTGAATTACGGTTCTCCCTCAGAACCACAGAAGACCAATTAGTGACCCATTCATGCATTTCAATAGTAGAAGAGCTTCTAACCTAGTTCGTGTTTGACAGCCACAAAAAATATTTTAGAATAATTTATATAAAAAAAGAAGAGCCTGCTGTAAATATAGGATTACAGATCCCTTTCTCATATGCAGATTTCGTTTCTTTTGGATGTATTCCCAGGAGTGGCTTAGCTGGGTCATTCACAGGCAATTTTCAGTTCTCTTCGTACTCTCCATACTGACTTCCATAGTGGTTGTATTAGCCAACACTCCCACCAATAGTGAAAGAGGGTACCTTTCTCCCCACATCCTCACCAGCAGGTGTAATTAGTAGTGCTGTGAATGTAGGTCAATCTCACTGGAGTTAAGTGGAACCTCAACATGGTTTTCATTTGTATTTCTCTGACAGCTAGGGAGCCTGAGCATTTTTCATATATGTCTATTAGCCATTTGAATTTGTTCTTTTGAAAAATATCTGCTCATTTCCTTTACCCATTTCATCACAGGGTTGTTTGTTTTGCTGTAACTGAGTTTCTGAAGCTCTTTGTAAATCTGGGATATTAGTCCCAAATCAGTTGTGTAGTGTGCAAAGATTTTCTCCCATTTCAGTGGTTGCATCTTCACACTGTTGATCATCTCCTTTGCTGTAAAGAAGCTTTTTAGTCTGATGCAATTCCATTTGTTTATTTTAGCTTTGACTGCCTGTGCTTTTGGCGACTTTCCCAAGAAGTCTTTCTCCATTCCTATATCTTGTCAAGTATTCTGTTTTCCTCTAATATTTTGACAGCATAATCTACAACAACGAAGACATGGAAACAGCACATGCCCAGGAAAAGATGGGTGGATTAAGAGGCTGTGATACATCTACTCCATGGAATACTACTCAGAAATTAAAAAGAGTGAAACGCTATCATTTGCAATCAAGTGGTTGCAACAGTTATGCTCAGTGAAACAAGTCAATCCCAAAAGGACAAATATGATACGTTCTCTCTGATATGAGGCAACCTTTATGCAAAATACAAGATCAATAGCCATTCAGTACTGTCTTTGTTACATCTCATGTGGTTTGATAATTTTGCTTTAGTTTTCCTTTTCATCCATTCAACAGAAAGTTTTTGTTTTTCTTATTAATTTCCTCACTGACTCATGGGTCATACAATAGTATCATGTGCTTCAGGAATGTCTTTGATTTTCCTTTTCATTTCTTCAATGATACATTGGTCATTCAGTAGCATATTGTTTAACTTTATCTTGTTGTACATTTTCTATTTTTCTCTCTGTTGATGATTTTGTTTTATGGCTTTCATTTAAGGGGATGTATAGTAACTGTAGTTGAGACTGTCACATACAGATGTGAAGATACAATTCAGTGTGCATGTCTACTCCAAATCAAAGATGGACTCCAAATGATGCTGTTGAATGCATCTTGACCGAGGGATGCTGGACTCTGTACCATTGCCCATTCCTACAATGTCAGGATAAACTTAAGTAGCAAAATGATGGGCTTATGACTGATTGTGAAGGACTATGCTGTTGTAACGATATGGGGAGAAGCAGTGGTGAGGAGGGTGGATTTGGGAGAGGGGAAAGGGAAATCCCTGAGCCTACCACAGACTAACAAAATAAATTATATAAAAACATAAGAGGGCATCTACCTCTATAAATCTTTATGATATTTTGTTTTAAACAAATTCAGTGGGGTTTTTTTTTCACCTTATTTGGTATAGGTTGTGCTATTCATGTATGGCCAGACTCACGCAAAAATTAATTCTCTAAATTTATGCCCTATTTCATGTTGTGTTGACTGACTTTATACATCCTGAAGAAAACAGCAAAGGGAATTTTTTTTTTAACGTATAGAGAAATGTAGGGATGTTATACCCTCTGGAAACCATATCATGAATATTATTACATAAGACTGACTTTTTAAATAAAGAAATATATTTTATATAATATGAGCAACAGAGCACACAGGTTTGGATTAAAATTTAAATATATTGTTTAGAAAAAAACTCTTTATGCTTTATAACCATCAAAAATGAGGCAGAAAGTGCTAAAAATCTTATTCATGCTTGTATATGTATAATTTATCAATATAGCTGTAGTCAGGTCTGAAAGTAAAGTATAATTCAATCTGACCTCACCCATATGAGTCTGAGTAAAGTGTGCATGCGGAAAATAAGACATCTCAGTGAAATCAACACTTTTATAACATCAAAAAGAGCGCCAGCACTGAGAATATATACTTATATAAAATATATATGTTTATATATGTATCTGTGTCTCCATATGTATCTATGTATATAAATGTATCTATGTCTATGTGTGTGTGCATCCGTGTATATGTAGTGACCAAAATTTCAGAAACAAAGAGATTGCCGCCCAATGAAGCTTACTGTGTTCCAGACGGGAACCCCAGCTTTGGGAGAGAAATGCGGAAAGGAGTTTAAGGAACAGAAACTCTTTGGGGCAGATGATCTGAATGTCTTCCAAAACATTTGAGAAGCATTAAACTCAAGCTCAGTGCTTTATCTTTGACAAATACCACGCCGTGTATCTGCTTGTTATTTCGTAGTCCTGTTGCTCCTGTCAGCTTGTTAAATGGAAGTCTGGTTTCAGTCGGGAGATGATAATGTGGTAATCTCTGTGCTCTGCTTGCCTCGGCATCCAAAGGAGCGGCTGTGCCCGACTGTGGGAGGCCGCCCAGTGCCAAGGGGAACCGCTGGCAGCCAGGCTGATGGAAAACAGTCTTTACCAATAGATTGAAAATGTTCTTTTCAGATTTTTAGATTGGAACTTGAGCTTTACTTTTAAAAGTTTTATGTCCACAGCATGGTTCACAAAATAAATTACTAAACCAATTGCTTTGGGAGCTTTCAAGCCGTGACATAAAGGTAGCTGAGAGTCATCATTCTTGATGAAACACAAAGGAGCAGCTTCAGAAATTCTGTCCATCAGAGGGAGGTTGGGCAAACCCCCAGGTGTATCACAGGCTGCAGACCTATAATAAATTGATCTCATTTATAAGCATTTATTTTCAGGAAGGGTAAAAAGAGCTATGCATTCTTCAATCCAGACTGCTTTCAAATTAATCGGGGAGCAGGGGGAGGCTACTCTATTTTACCAACCTATTTGTTCATACAGAGAAGAATATTTGTAATGGAAATGCAAGGGGCATTTTATTTTCTCTTGTTGAGGTTCCTCATCCTGCAGTGCTCACTTTATCCCCACAGTGGAAAATGAAGAAAAGCATCAGCAGGCAGCGTGATAAAATGGGTCAGAGGACCCCTCTGCTTTGCAGCTTGGGGGCTGGGCTGAGCCATCAGAACTCTCTTGTTACCTTATCCATAGACCATGGACCATTGATAAGAATTAAAGACATCTTATGGTCCTCCCAGCGCACGCCAAAGCCTCAGAACCTCCACGAACTCCCTTGGTAGGAATGATCCAGGAGTTCTGAAGTGCTGAGAGATTCATAGATTAAAAACATAAAGTTGGGAGACTAGTTTAGCTTGGCTAATTACTAGCAGGGTGACCTAGTAAAAACAGGTTACTTAGTCCCAGGGTCCCCTGTGAAACAGAATGACCACCTTCACCTCTCACAGTTGTTGGTAAATCAGCTGTGCAGCATATCCATGTCTGTCACTTTGAAATGAATAAATAAAATTAATGGATATGAGTCGGTCAATGGCAGATATGTAATAAAGCAAACAGAACAAAGTGGGAGCAATCATAAATAGGGGTGTTGGTTCTATGAGTGTTTGCTACTAAACTCTTTCTTTTTCCGACTGTTTGAAACCAGCTGAATCAGGAAGGAAAAAAAAACAGGGGGTCAGGTTTTTCCAGGGTAATTAAGTGCAGTTCCTATGCTTACTATCACTAGTTAAATTCCAAACTGTAGGCACATAGCTACACTAAACCTCATGGGAAATCAGAGAACCGTGATCTTCATAAGCTACTAAGGGACCAACTGAGAATTAGGGGTCCTGTTGCTAAGGAAGAGGAAGAGAGGTATTAGAGAAGGGTCACACAAATTTAACCATTTCTCAGTATACCTAAGAATTAACTATCATTGGTGGCTATTTACTAAGGAAAGAAGGGAACAGCCACTACTTGTCTCCTCCGGGTGGAGGACCCTGCTAGACTTGCTAATCCTTCTCTAGATGACCCAGTGCACAGCTTGCTTTGGGTTTTTGTGGCAGTGTTTGACTCCGCCCTCCATTGTGTATCCCTGATTGTCTCCAGAACCCCTCCCTGTGGCCTGAGGTTAGTGTTTGGATGACATGGAGGTCTCTATTCTGCCATGTATTTAAGCTCAAAGTGTTTCCTTATGGCAGGATTTTCCTACCAGTCTCCAATATTGTTAACTCTTTGGAATCACTGCTATGTGAAGATACTTGATAGTTCCATTATGCGTCCCATATGAAGGTGTTCTGGTGTTTATGGTTCCTACTCATTACCTCCTTAGTGGGCATTCCCTAGGAAGCAATGCAGGGAAGCTTCTGGAATACAGATGCATTTGGCTTTTGATCATCATCCAGGGAACTCCCTCCACCTGCCTGTGAGTGAAGACAACTGACAAGTACATCGAATGGAGAAGGAAAAGGAGCCTCCAAAACATACGGACTGAAACAAAAACAAAAACCACAGAACCAAAGCCAAGAACAAGCTCATGATCAAGACAGACTGTGCCCGTGAAGCCCAAAAGGGATATATGATTAAAGAAAGAGTGGTCAACAACATCTGGGCAGGTCATTGGCCTAGAGTGATTTGGGACATTTTATAAAGAGTTATTCCAGAGAGGCAGTGAGGACAGAAGTCAAATTTTGGTGGGATGGAAACTGCAGAGAGGTGGGAGATGGAAGGTAATCCCTGTGCAGGAATTGCCTCCCAAAGGCAGGAAGAGGGGGAGTCAGAGGGATCAGTGGGATCCAAGCAGGGGTTTAGGATAAGAAAAACCTGAGTGTGATCAAACACTCCTGAGAAAGAACAAGCAAGGGGTGGGGGGGACCAGAACTTATGGAAGAGAGAGGTGATAACTATTAGAGGGAAGATAGGGCGAGGTAAAAGCCGGAGCAGCAGACGACTCGTCTGGCAGTGTGACGGAGGGCAGGTGTCACAGTCTGAATGCGGTTAGGCCATCCCCGACCCCGATACAGTCGTTACCCACCTTTTTTTCTCTAGTCTGCAGTCACATCACATTCTGTGACACGGAGGTTTATGAGCAAATGACAAAAATATTCTTGTACCAGCTCCTTTAAGCAGTATCTCCCATACCCCACACTTACACCAAGTTCAAGTCCTAACATTTCTTTCCATTAAACACCATTCTATTTGATTCAGATCATGTTTCCAATTTGTCAAGATCTTTTTATATTTTCATTGAACTCACAACGTATCACTGATGTGTTTCATCCTCACGTCACCCACACATTAAAACAGCGGTTGTGTCTTCATTCCAAAGAACCCAGTCTTCAGCTTTATTTATTTATCTTGATTTCATCAACCCTTCTGAGCTGCCTTCCACTCTCCCCAGGCTCAAGGAAAGAAGAATTAGGCTGGATGCTTTGATGATAACTGATAAAAACCTTTCATCCTAAGGAGTCCTCCCAAATTGGATTAAGTAGATTCATTTGCGGTTTGTGGTGTTTATGTTTTAGGGAGACAGGGATGTGAAAACTCTCACTCTCTCCATGTTCATTTTCACAAAGAGATGGAGACTGTCACTTTTTGAGGCCCGTCCATCTGGAATGCATCACAAGCACACTGCGGGAAAAGTACAAGTTCCAGAAAGAACTTCATTTTCCCCAGGAACTGTGAAACTGTGTGGCCTCATTTCTGCCATGTTGTCGCAAATACACGAGAGTGTAATATAAGCTATATTTTTTTAACCACTTGAGTTAGCTTATGATTGAATAATGCTCCCTGCCAGACTTGTTTTCCCTTTATTTATCACTTGCATTTCTCTCTAATTTCAGCAACAGCAACTGCTGATTATGGAAATGACTCCAATTGTTCACCTCTCATAACCACATTTAGTCACCAAAAGCCATCTATCTGCTACTTTCAAAAGCTGTTAAACACCCAAGCAATTTATTCCTTCCTTCTTGTAAGCATCCGGGGAACAGGACCACGTCCCCCTATGCTCCTTGAATTGCTTTGGAACCCTGAGTGGCTCTTCTGACTTCAATCAAAATCAGTTTGTTCCTAACCACTGGCTTTGCAATCAGTAATTTGACTCAGTGGGCTTAATTCAAAGCAGGCATGCACATTCTTTAGACTTTGTTGGACTTCCAGGAAATCAAGGAGGACAACATAAACAAACTCACATCGGCCCTAAATTAATCCAGAGAGGAAGAAACTTCAATGGAAGATGAAGCAAAACAACAGTCAGGAGAAACACGTAGAAAATATTCCAGGGCTCCACTTGCCCGGATTCCATTCGCCCTTCCTTTTTTTTTTTTCCTTCGCCGGAGGAAATCAGCGCCTCTGTTTCTACCCAGAGTGGGCTGGCTCTAGCTCCTCCCACCTGCCCCCAGCAGGTGAGCACACCTGGGATCCTGCTGGCAGACATTTCTGAGTGATTTCTCTGCATCTCAAACAGCCAGGATACCGCCAGAACTCTCACCAACTTTCTGAAAAAAAGTACACGGATTAATTCCCTTTTGAGTTAACCCCAGCCTGGCTCCCCACAGCAACTAGTGGGGCTGGGATGGAGAAGCAGTTGGCAGCTTTCCTAGAAAACCAAATACCTTTTCTTCTTTGTGACAGGCTCAACTTTCTCTTGCCCCAGGCTTAAAAATACCAGTCCGGTCTTTAATTTATCTTTCCTTGTGTGAATAACCAGGGCTCAACAAGATAATAGTGGGTTAGCGTAAGTCATTACAAAGGCACTCCAAATCTGAAACAGAGGTTTTCCAGGTAGATGTGATTTTATCTAAGGTTTCCTAGGTTTCCTAAATGTAAGAGGACCAGCGAGTGTTCCAGTTTGAATATGCTTTAGACAGATACATTTAAAAGTCACTCATTTAAAAACTTTTATTTAATTATGTTATTTTCCTTGACATATATTTGTGATCTCTGAGCTCTCTGTAGTTCTTTTTAGAATAAGTCACAGCAAACAGATATTTTCAAATTGTTTGCAGATCTAGGATCTATGAGGTATTCCTGTCTCACACAAATGTTAAGCTGAGTATTTCCTAGGTTATCTAGAGTTTTTCATCTAGTGCCAGCCTTAAATGTGTTATCACAGGTATGCAGAGGTAGTGCTGATAGCAATTAATAACGAATGCAATGAATGAATGCAATTAATAATGCCAGAGGAGGTATTTGTAATGAGGAATTGTTGAATTTTTAAAAAAAGATGTATGTATTTTTATTGGAAAGTCCGATATACAGAGAGGAGGAGAGAGAGAGAGGAAGATCTTTCTTCCATTGATTCACTTTCCAAGTGGCTCCAATGGCCGGAGCTGAGCCAATTCGCTGCCAGGAACCAGGAGCTTCATCGGGTCTCCCACGTGGGTGCAGGGTCTCAAGGTTTTGGGCCATCCTCGACTGCTTTCCCAGGCCACAAGCAGGGAGCTGGATGGGAAGCAGCCATAAGGGATCCTGGCACATTGCAAGGCGAGGACTTTAGCCACTAGGCTATCATACCAGGTCCAAATTTTTTTTTAATGGCAAGTTAAGTTATTGAGGTTTATTCTGAACATAAAAATTAGAGGAGTCATTCATATTTTAGGCTTAAAAATAATGATTTAATTTCTTATTTTAAAATATTTATTTTATTTTACTTTTTTATTGGAAAGGCAGACCTACGAGAGTAAGATTTTCTTTCTGCTGTTCACTTCCAAGTGGTCACAATAGACAGAGCTGAGCTGATCTGAAGCCAGGAGCCAGGAACTTTTCCCAGGTCTCCAACATGTTGCAGGGTCCCAAGGCTTTGAGCCTTCCTCTGCTGCTTTCTCAGGCCAAAAGCAGGGAGCTGGATGGGAAAGTGGAGCAGCCGGGATATGAATTGGCACTCACATGGGATCCTGACGGATGCAAGGCGAGAATTTAACCACTAGGCTATCATGCCAGGCCCAATAATGGTTTAATTTTTTTAAAAAGCCTCAACTTTTTCAAATTATTAAGACATTGAGAGCAAAAACCCTACCTATATTTCATAAACCTAGGTGTACAATAAATATAAAGCAGAGGAAGAATTCTTTTTAAAAATAATTGAACTAATCCTTCATTTACACCCTAATTTTATATACTGTATGCTTTTTTTTTAACGTAGTGGTGAATCAACCTTGTCCTGTGACAGGTATCCTTGGCCTATCTGATCTGTGTTTGGGGTGCTTAAGTAGCATATTGGCATGAGGGGCATTGTGGTGATTTCCCATGACATTTTAAAATTCATTTTTATATTACATATTCCAATCTAGTGAAAATTAGATCTACGCTGTTTAGATTTGGCTTCCAACACTTGTTGGCCATGGCATGTAATGTAATTTTAAACTGCTCATGTACATTTAGGAGATTGTTTTACAGCAGTCCTTGCTTGAGACAAGCAGAATTTAAGCTAATTCCTATTGATCCCGAAACATGTAAGATAGGTTTTGAAGATTCTCAAGCATAGAGAGTTTTGAACAAGTTGAAATCATGTCGGCAAGCATGTCTATAAAAGCATGAAACTGCTAAGGCTTACCCTTCTTTGCCTTAACATCTTTGTTAGTCACAGCATACCTAAAGGCTCAATCCTGCTACAGATGTTGTGATGTCTGCACAGCTGTTAGAATGTGCCCTATTTGCAAATGACAACATAAATAGCACATCCAGAACATTCTGCACACTGCAGTTTCACCAGTAAGGCTCAGATATATTTAGTGTCGGGCATAATACTTTGGTGAATTGTAACCAGGATGGAGCTGAGAGAACACAACTGGCACAACAAAATACTTCATAAAATAATCAAGAAAGTATTTTTCCAAGCCCTTCCACACTAGCACGTACTGTGTACGATTAACGGAGTTTTCCAAGAATACACAAAATCCTTGTGTGCAGTAAGAATGCTTAATAATATACCTATACCAAATTTCATATGACTTTTTTTTTAGCCAGATTAGTCTCATTTAGCTTCAAAAGTAGTGTCTTTTTGTTGTGGTTGCTGCTTTTAAATTCTGATTTCAAAGCGTTTTCAGAGAGCTGGGAAGAGCTAGGTTTCAGATCTTATCAGTGGCTGCAACTACCCTAAAACATTGGACAATCCCTCCCAATCTCTCTTAATAATTTGCTGTTTCCACTTTCTCACTTTGCAATATTGAAGAATGTGCATTTTTTTTACTGTCTGTTTTCCAAAGAAAGGTGCTTTAAATGGCCTAGGGCTATTTTTCACTTTCCATCAATAGAAATCTCTTTGGATAGTTCGTTGCTTTGTGTCAGTTCTGATCATTTTATTTTTAGTTATCTGGGTATTCTAAGGATGATTAGATGGAGACAGAATCGTGGCTTCTTAGTCACCTCTCATTGTGACAAGCACTGCCAAGCAGGTCTTTTAATAAACAAGTCAAAGAATATGCGTCAATTCAATAAATCAGCTTTTTATGTTTCGTGTTATTTACTGTTACATCTAGAAAGCACTATTCTCTGCCCAAATATACTTCTGGTTGTTGCTGAAATATGTTGTTGGACAGGAATTTGAATCATTAATTTTTGAGGGGGTCTTAAATTTTCATGTAAAAGTAGTCTTTGCCTATTGATTCTACAGTTTTTTTCAAGCTGCTGGCAAGGCCTTCATATCCAGGGAACTGACAATATTCATGTATGGTACCAGGGACCAACTTTTATCAGCATAGATGGTACCAGATCAAGAAAATTATCTATCTGTGCCAGGTAATCCGTCTTCCCAAATACATCACTAAACTGTGCTCCTGATAATACAGTCACTGAGCTGGTTTCCTTGTTTTGAATAATCTACTCATTCAGTAAAGATATTAAAAGCCTGGAAGTATTTAAAGCATATGATTTAGGGACATTATTTTAAAATATCAGTTATCAGCAGAATGTCAATATGATCTTAAGAAATTTACTTTCTTCCTAAGTGTTAAAAATGTAAGTAGAAAATTCCTTAAAGCACTGTATTTCTACAAATATTTTGCCTTTGAGTTACACTTAGGAGTTGGAGATTGTAAGATTTTTTTTTCCTCTTTATTACCTATACTCTTGGCAATCCATTGACCATGGATAAAAAAGCCTCTAAAACTCATCTCCAAAGTGAAAATCTTACTTAGCACAGCGCTCATACTTGAAAATGCGTGTAGCAATGAGTTTTCAGCTGAGCAGTTAAGATGCCCAGGTTGTACATAGGAATGCCGCGGTCTGATCTGAGTTGCGGCACCGGACTCTGGATTCCAGAGAGGCAACAGCAATGGCTCAGATATTTGAGTTCCCACCACCCGTGTGGGAACCTGGAGCCTATCCCAGTTCCTGGCTTTAGCCCTGATCATTTCAGGCTTTCAGACAGTGAACCAGCAGGTGAGAGCTATCTCTCTCTTTCTACCTTACAAGGTAATAAAATAAGCAAACATCTTTTAAAAGATTACTAAAACACCACATGCATACCTTATTTTCTAAGTTGTCTGCATTTTAGTTTATAACAACCGCATCCTTCCACGATTCACTTAAAAAAGCCTCAATGTCCTGCTTGACTGTGTTCTTCCTCTTGCTTTCTATGTTCAGTATCTCCATCTTGTTAATGGAGCCATCATAATGTCTACTCTATTTCTCACTCTCGTGACTTTCCTTCCCTTACTTGTGGTCCATCCATCATCTGTCACGTTTCCGTATTCTTGTAATTCTCTCCCTGCCTCAGTGCTTTCCTCCCTGTCCTGTAATGGATTGACACGTTAAAAATCCCTGAATCAGATCTTGTGATTCCTCCAGTGATTCCCACCTGGGAAGGCAGTTGAGGACGGCTTAAAGCCTTGAGACCCTGCACCCTCGTGGGAGACTCGGAAGAAGCTCCTGACTCCTGGCTTTGTATTGGCTCAGCTCTGGCCATTGGAGCCACTTGGAGAGTGAATCAGTGGAAGGAAGATCTTCTTCCCTGTCTCTCCTCCTCTCTGTATATCTGACTTTCCTATAAAAATAAATAAACCTTAAAAAAAAGGACAGATTTATTTGGTGCAAAAATTTGAGATTACAGTTTTTTGCAAAGTATAGATTGTCTGAGTTTCACGGTAATGTAATTCAAAACATTTTGTATCAAAATTTTTACTAATCTATTTTCAACAAACCTTTTGAATTCCCTTCGTTTATTATAAACCATGATGAACTGATTGTATCTTTTTCAACTGTTATTAAAATGATTTCAATTAGATCAACATTATTTTCAATGATTTTTAGAATACGGATTTATAACTGAAACTATGCTTAAAAAATATGTGTATAACAATACATGAAAGGGCTTGGCGGTGTGGCCTAGTGGCTAAGGTCCTCGCCTTGATCCCATATGGCCGCTGGTTCTAATCCCGGCGGCTCCACTTCCTCTCTGTCTCTCCTCCTCTCAGTATATCTGACTTTGTAATAAAAATAAAATTAAAAAAAAATACATTTAAAAAAAAAACACAATACATGAAAAAGCAGTGTGTGGAGTTAGAGCCGCATGCTACAGGTGCAGGCAGTGCAGCAATACTGAAGGGGTGTGTGATGCGATGCGCATCTAGGAAAGGACAGATGAGAATGTTTATGTGAGATGAGCAGACTGAATAACCCCCCCCCCCCCCCGTCTGTATGCAACTCTTCAGTCTAATACAGGACACCCTGAGGCTGGGGAGCTGGGAGGCGCAGGCAAATTTCCTCTTGTTCCTGTCTCTCTATTCCGCCCCAGCACGCACTAGCACCTGGACTGTGAAATCGGAGAGCTGATCTCTGATCCAAAGAGACACACATAAAAACAAACTGCTGCTGTATTTTCTATCGCCTGTACTTTCCTCTCTTTGTCTTGTTGCTAGCATTAAAACACATGCAAAAACAAAGACTGTAAGGAAAAGTGCAAATGTGACAAATGTCATAAGTATTTCCAATTGTCCTGCCTCCTCAGACTCTAATGCCTACACTTGGGTTAAACGCCTCTCCTTCTATATGTAATACATTGTCACAATATTCTTTTTTTCATTTTAAAGAAAAGATGTATGTATTTGAATAACAGATCACTCAGTCTTCGCGCAGGCTGAATCAAACTGAAGCTAGCAGGCAGGAATAAGTCTGGGGTAACCCACGAGAGTGGCAGCAATTTACATACTTACACTGTTATCCTGTGCATTCCATATGCGTTAGCAGGGGCTTGGATCCAAAGCAAATCAGCCAGGATGCAAGCTGGAACTCCCACATGGGAATTTTCACGTCAGGAGCAATGGTTTCACCCACTGCACCACAGTTCTGCCCCTACGATTTTTTCCCCCTTAATTCCACCTCTTGTGAGGCAAATGGTCAGAAGTAGGCAATACATTTATGGATAGCTTGAGAGGGAGATGGTTTCCATAGTGTGTATTCTCCAGGCGTGCTATTTGCTGGTTTTTCTCCTTTTTTTTTTTCTGAATTCTAACTCAGGGATCAATAGGCATTAAAAATTCTAGTTGATCTTATGTCCATTTCCAAATGTTTCCTTACACTCTAGTCTTCTGTGACACACAGCTCTGGTGCTTTTGTGGGAAGAAATTCAGACAAAGTACCTCACTGCTGCAGCTGACCTGAGCTGCAGATCATGCTATCCTTACATGAATGTTTCAAACAGTGATTATCCACTGTATCTGTTCACCAGATTTATGATTCTTCTGTAATGGGAAGCCTAGGGAGTTTTTCAGAGGCATAACATAATCATGCAAGTGCCAGATTTTAAAAGCCGTTACATATGCCTATCTCTGTATGAGCCACCATCCTAGCAAAGGAAAATAGTGTTGTCCCCATCGGAAGTTGGCAGAAACACATAAAAGGCATGAATTGTGAGGTTCTTTTCACTTGAGAGCTTGAGTTGTTGTAGCCCTAGAACCTCTGCTCATTCTTAGATTTGCTATGGTAATCTTTCATAATGTCTTGCATTTATTAAGCAGCGATAGTGGCATTTGAATTTGCCCCTTACACTAAATCCTCTGCCCGTATGTTTTGATGCACCTCATCAGAAGCAATGTAAATAGAAGTCCAAAAACAGGATTTATAAAGTCTCTGATTTACAAGAGCTGTACAAGTTTCTGACAGCTTTGATGCATCCACTGAAAACAGCTTTGGAGAAAAGTTTTGGTTTTCATTTAGTCTGTGTGGTACATTAACTTTGAGTTTGGGTAAGTTACTTGGATCGCCACATGTTTGTTAAGCAAAATGAAATACCACATTAAGATACTCTGGAAAAGTAGCTGTTTAGTGGACACAGGTATTCTCTTTCTCGGCCCTGTTTTGGTCTTCATATTTTTGCCTAAATGCATGGTTTCTGTGGGTAGCACTGGACTGTTTCCGCCATCTTTATTGCAAAATTTCTGAAATTGATTCAGCTTGAAAATAGGAAGCAGTGTGCTTTAGTGCTCAAATAGCCATGGAAAATTATTCAAGAAGTCAAACACAGGATATTCATGCCACATATCACTTGAATGAATAGGAATGAAAGTCAAGTGTCACGATCAGGGCCAGAATGTTAAGCATCATTTCAGTTCTTCCAGTTGATTTGGATTTCTTTTTCACTTCTGAGGAGTGATAAAAGCTTATGTTTAACATCTGGATGAGACCAAAAAAATAAAAAGATAAAGGCAATAACTAATTACAAAATGTACTTAAATGTTAAATTCTCAAGAAGTTAAGTAAGCATCTCTCTTCACTTGACTGCAGCATGAATATGAGCTTCCCAAAAATATACACTGTTATATTCCTTTCACACTTTGTATTAGTGTGGTAGAAAACTTCCAGTATTCAGTTCCATTTCACAGCCATATAATTTCAATTTGTAACCGGAAAAGTCTTATCTCCTCCTACCTATTGAAAACATTACTGAAAAGCACACCGGGGGTGGATGTTTTCGATAAAATCATCAACAAAAGTTTTTGTTCAGTTAAAAGAAAAGAGGAGAAAATGATGCTATAAGTGATCATGCTAGAGACTAGAAGTTTAAAGCAAAAGAGAAAAAGGATTAAGTGAGATGACACCAAGGTTCTTGGTTGCATTCCACAGAATCCACTCCATGTAGCTTAAGTGGGAACATTACTGCAGGCTGGACACATGACAAATGCCCTATCATAGTACTGAACTGTGCTACCAGAAACATAACTCCTGTTTACATATACTGAGACATATGAAATGAAGACCTAAATACCAGAAACTTTGGCATTACTGCTTAAAATAAAACAGGTAGGGCCCTGCACCATAGCCAAGCGGCTAAGGTCCTCACCTTGAACGCACCAGGATCCCATATGGACACTGATTCTAATCCCGACAGCTCCACTTCCCATCCAGCTCCCTGCTTGTGGCCTGGGAAAGCAGTCGAGGACAGCCCAAAGCCTGGAGATCCTGTACTTATGAGGGAGACCCAGAAGAAGCTTCTGGCTCCTGGCAGCGAATTGACTCAACTCCTGCTGGTGCGGCCACTTGCGGAGTGAATCACAGATGGAAGATCTTCCTCTCTGTCTCTCCTCCTCTCTGTATGTCCAATAAAAAAATAAGTCTTAAAAAAAAAAAACAATAAAACAGATACTCTGCCACTCGTATTTCCCCACAGAGGTATTCTTTTATGCGGCTGGTACAAGTTTTCTCTTTTTAAAAAACTATCTATCTATTTGTTTGTTTATCTATTTATTTATATATATTGTAAATCAGATACACAGAGAGAAGGAGAAACAGAGTGCAAGATCTCCTGACTGATGATTTGCTCCCCAAATGGTCGCAACGGCTGGAGCTGAGCCAATCCAAGCCAGGATCCTACAGACTCTTCTGGGTCTCCCATGGAGGTGCAAGGTCCCAAGGCCTTGGGCCATCCTTGACTACTTTCCCAGGCCATAAGCAGGGAGCTTGATAGGAAGCAGGGCCGCTGGGATTAGAAGCAGCGCCCATATGGGATCCTGGCGCATTCAAGACAAGAACTTCAGTTGCTAGGCTACCGCTCCAGGCCCCAGCATGTTTTCATGTTTAGTGTTCCACAAATATGAATCTGCTTAGTAGATCCACAGTGAATGATATCTCTGAGGGAAATTGGGAAATGAGTTTTAGTTTTTCATCCTCTGTATCACAGAAGTAATTGTGAACATTACCTACAAGAGTGTTGAAATGGATACTGCTTGAACTGATGATGGCCAATATCTGTCACTGATGGGACTGGGCTGAGGTTCCACTCATGCAATTAGCTACGCATGTGACGACTGTGGATTTTTTTTTTTTAATTTAAGCACATCCAAGCACAGCTGAGTCTTACGAAGTCATGTGTCTATAAGAAGTGGAGCTTCTTGCTTAAGTTTGCTCATGTTTTGCCGTGATACTAGAAATTTGACTGCAGTAAACTAGAAGGACAAAACTAATTTGTATGTCTAGATGTAGCCATAAATTCGTAAGGTGCTTTCTAATTCAGAGTTGTGTGAAAGTGATGAAAGTATTGGTTAGAAATGAGTGGATCTGCTTTTCAAGAACAAATTAATGTACTAAATTATTTAGCTATAAATCTCAAAAACTTAAATGGCTGTATCGTGGTTTTAGGAATTAAAGTCTAGTTTCTATCTCTCGAAAAATAAAATGGCTGGCGGAATATTTTTATTTTCTTCTTTTCAAAACTCAGCTTTGCCTAAATTCTATAAATATATTCTTCAGTCTTAGCTAAATTTACTCTGCACTGACCCATGATGGACTGTCAGTTTCTTTACTGCAGGAGACTTATAGCTACTTACATATCTATATCTATATCTATATCTATATCTATATCTATATCTATATCTATAAACAACCTTGTTCTTATTCACTTGACAAAAATTCTCTTTTATCTTTCCCAGGTTTTATCATGAGCTATATTCAATTCTTTAAAATAACGATGATTAACTTTAGTTGTTAACTCAGCAGTGACTGGACATTTTCTGTGTTAGGGGCACAAAGGAATCATTAGATTTTCTCAAGGCTGAGCAGACACGAATGCCATATGAAACTCTGAGTAGACCACGTTCCCACACGCAACGTGCTGAATGTAAGCGAGGCTTGTTCTTTGGACACGGAGGTCCTGCAAATCCTTTGATTCCATACATACTCAAGGTTCCAAATAATTCTGAAGTATCGTTTAAAGCTGAAGTTTAAATGGCAAAGACAATGCTAATGAGATGGAAAAAATAATATAACTGAACCAGTTTCTTTAAAATATGATGCCAGGATGTTCTTAAAAAATTTGTTTGATCGGAAAAAACAACCAACATAATTGCTAAATGACTAATAACAAGATAGTTTTCAAAGGAAAACTCCCTTGAAGCACAGTACCCTCTCTTTTGTTTGTTTTAATGAAAAGTTGCCAAAGTTGTCATCACGTTTCGTGACTTTTAGGACCTGGAATTTCAGCACAAATTATTTTTATAGTATATGCTTTTTCGGCAAGGTTGAGGTCTTATTAAAAATCCTCGAAGAAGTGGAATTAGATAACATGGTTTGTTATATATCAACATAAATGGTGAGAACGTGGGGGAATAAAGAGTAGGAATGGCTGTGTACTAGTTACTGAACAACGCTGGCTTGGGCTTTTCGTGGCTGTGTTCTCAATCCCTCAGCACAGAACTGCATTAGAGAAAATTATCCAATGTCGCCAACTTTCTTTCTAATGTGTTCATTCAGATTTTACCAGCTCTTGGTAAGTTAATGGTAATTTTGGCAGAAAATGACTAGCCACTGAGAATATTAGTGATAGAAAAAGTAATGTAAGGCACTGCCCACTTGCTAAAAGTAATACTTTTTTTCTGAAATTTTCATAGGGCACATTTAAAAAAAATATTTACTTCAGACATGTATTGTTTTGTTTGGGTGAATATTTTTATTTCTTTTCAGGTTATAACTAATTCAAGTGTCATAACTCATGCGAGAGGTATTATTACTACTGCACTTTATGGTTAAGGAAACACGGCGGGTGCACTGAGAGGTTAAATTATTCAGATGGCCATGGGCCTTCTGACCAAGCGGTCCCAGATCTTGCTTGGGATAGCTGTGTCCCTCAGCAGCTAACGTGATGGAGTGTGTGTGACCTAGCCTGCCTCAGCTTCCCTAGGAGGCAACAGATAATGGTTCAAGGGCTTGTGTCCCTGCCACCCACCTTGGAGACTCTGCAGCTTGGCGCAGCCTTAACTCTTCTAGGTATTTGGGAAATGAACCATCCTATAGAAGACTGTCTCTCTGGGTCCTTCTGTCTTGCAGATAACTATTAATCACAAAATAAACATTTTTAAAAGACTATTAGTTCATTTAAAATTGCAAAGGTAATTTATAAAATTGTATTCAAAATTCTGACTATCATATAGGCAGAAAATACATTATTGTGATTCTGGCAACAAGAATAGGACCAGCAAAGATAATTAAAATGCTAGCACTGGCTCTTCCAAACTCCCTGCCTCTTAGGATAGAAATAAGAGCATTAGAATGTCTAACTTGTATTATAAAAGTTTAATGTTTCTATTGAAGTAAGTCATTCAGTATTGCAAACTTTCCTTCTAATGTCATAATCTACTTAGTAAGTGGTACAGCCAGGATACAAATCCAGGCCATCTGGTCCATCGAGTCTCTGCTTATGTCTGCCCTGCACTACTGCCTTGCAGCTTGTTAAACAGTTTATTAAGGTGGTGAGTGCACAAGTGTGCCCATCTAACCAACCATCTGTCTATCCTGCTGGCCTCCTTAAGATACTGATTTATCTTATAAAAATGGACACGAACCTGAATGAGATGTGATTTGTACAGAGAACTATGAAATTATTAGCTCTTTTCTAGATACGTAAATTGACATAAGAGAGCCACACCTTCACTGTTTTAAAGCCACAACTAACCACCTTGCATCTATATTCCCAGGAGATTGGGACTTTCAGTGTTGGTCTCAGCAGAAAAAAAAAAAAAAAGGAACAGTAAAATAGACAAATTCAAGAAAGATGTGAAGTGACTCCCTGGAGGAAACACAATGAGTAGACGGTCCAAAGCATAAGACATACTCCAACATAAGACAGACTCCAGAAGAAAGGGCTGAAGCAGTTAAAAATCCAGACATGACCCTCCTGTCTTTGTATCTCATGAGAGGACTCCCTTTTTGTCCAGCAGAAAGCTGGTTCAGGGCTGATGAAAAATGGAGATCACGCTGACCTGGCCAGTTGGAAGATATTTGGCACAGTCTTACTAATCCTGTGTTACACATATACTCTCTCTCTCTCTCTCAAAACCAAGATTCACCATTCTTTCACTGAAAATGTAATTTTCATCCATTAACTCAACTTACTTCATACCTTCAAGTGATCCTGAAAACATGAAAGTACATTCTGACTTCCACATCCAGCATCCAACATAGTGGTCGCCAAATCTAAAAGCTGCATCCCAGGATATCCCAGAAAGATTTGGAATCCTGATTTCTTTCATGTTTATCTCAGATATTCAGTCAATCTTGGGTATAGTCCAATAATATATCTTTTCTAAATTGTGATTAATATCCATGCAACCCTACTCTATGTAGCTAGTCAAAACACAGGTGGGCCTGGCATAATAGCATAGTGGTTAAAGTTCTCACCTTGCACACACCGGGATCCCATGTGGGTGCTGATTCTAATCCCGGCGGCCCCACTTCCCATCCAGCTCTCTGCCTGTGGCCTGGGAAAGCAGTCGAGGACGGCCCAAAGCTTTGGGACCCTGCACCCGCGTGGGAGACCTGGAAGAGCTCTTGGCTCCTGGCTTCGGAATGGCTCAGCCCCAGCCATTGTGCTCACTGGGGGAGTGAACCATCGGACTGAAGATCTTCCTCTCTGTCTCTCCTCCTCTCTATATATCCGCCTTTCCAATAAAAATAAATAAATCTTAAAAAAAAAAAACAGGTACCCGAGATCTCTTACTTCAACAGCTTCAATACAAAGCATGTTTGAGAGTCTGTTTTACAGCTTCCTTTTGTACAGAAGTTTGGGAAGGTTCCACTGGAACTGTATTTGTGAGTGTGGAGTGTAATATTGGAATTGCCATGTAAGCCTCCACTTCACCTGGAATCCTGGAATCCTGGAATCCTGGAATCTCCGGAATCCTCTTTTTTTTTTTTTAAGATGCATTTAGTTTTCTTGGAAAGTCAGATTTACAGAAAGAAGGAAAGAAAGATCTTTTGTCCACTGATTCACTCCCCAAGTAGCCACAATGGCCAAGCTGAGTCGATCCAAAGCCAGGAGCCAGGAGCTTCTTCTGAATCTCCCACTGGTGTGCACAATCCCAAGGCTTTGGACCATCCTCGACTGCTATCCCACGCCACAAGCAGGGAGCTGGAAGGGAAGTGGAACTGCTAGGAGACCAGCCGGCGCCTGCATGGCATCTGAGTGGCTGCAAAGGGAAGACTTTAGCCCTGCCTCTCTGACTGTTTTAATGACAGTAGTTCACTCTCGGAGCATGTTGGATCCAGCCTTCTGACTTCCAGCAGGAAAAAAAAAGTTGTGAGATTCCTGAATTCATTAGTAGTCTTCTGCACATGTGATCATATGACTGGCTTTGCATTAATTTTATTACTACTCTTCTGCTAATAATAGGATAGTCAACACTTTACTGCATTTGAATCACATGCATCAAATTTACTCCCCTATCCTTCATTCTTTTCTTTGTTTTCACATGTATTATTTGTTCTGGGAGGTAAGAATGTTGAGCTGTTAGGGAAACCAGCGTAGGCCAGTTATCATCTCTGACTTGTTTAGCTTCCTTTCCAGTTGGGTAAATAAGCATTCAGCAAGCAAACAAATACATCTGCATATATAGATATAAATCTATGCACACAGTTATGGGGTTTTAAGGGAATTATACAGTAGAGAACTGAAGGTCAAAGAAGAGCTAGTCTAACTTGTAATGGGGGAAAGAATATTCTAGGCAAATGGAGAAGCCAATACAAATGTCCTGGGAAAAATAGGCATTTAAAGGTGAGTTTTCTTTACTGATTTCATGCAATATATATATATATATATATATATATATATATATATACATATATATATATGTATATATCCATTTGTCCTATGTCTCATAAACCATCTCTTCAAATAGATCTTATAGCACACGTGGTTAGCTTAACAGCTAAGATGCCCCCATCCTGTATTGCAATACCTGAGTTCGATACCAAACTCAGGCACCTAGCCAGCTGCTTGCTCATATAGAGCTCTGGGAAACAGTTGGGTTCCTGTCTCTCACATTGGAGATTTGGATTGACTTCATGATGAAGCCAAGGGAAGTATTTAAAAATGAATCAGGGCCCAGAGCAGTAGCCTAGTAGCTGAAGTCCTCACCCTGCATGTGCTGGGATCCCATATGAGCGTTGGTTCTATTCCCAGTGGTCCTGCTTCCCATCCAGGTCCCTGTTGTGGCCTGGGAAAGCAGTTGAGGATGACCCAAAACCTCAGGACTCTACACCTGCGTGGGAGACCCAGAGGAAGCTCCTGGCTTCAGATCAGCTCAGCTCCGGTTGTTGTAGCATGTTGGGGGGTGAATCAATGGACGGAAGGTCTCCTTCTCTGTCTCTCCTTCTCTCTGTATATCTAACTTTCCAGTAAAATATAAAATAAATCTCTAAAAAAAAAAAAAGAAAATGAATCAGTAATGGAAGCCCCTTCATTCTCACTGTTGTTGCCTTTTGAACAAAAATAAACTAATAAAATGAAATATACCTATTTGAAACAATTTCTGCATACCCATAGGTTGTACCAAGCTCATTTTTAAATAAGTGTTTATAACAGATTAGTATAAATAAAGACAGAAAAGCTGATGGTAACTCAAAGCTTTGCCAATCAATATTTCTACATCTTCTTCAGAAGTTGATCAGGTCATTTTACAGTTCCAAATACCACCTTTCAGAAAGTATTTCGGAATTAATGAACAGTGGGCATTGTGGCATAGTGGACTAAGCTGTCACTCGGGAAGCTAGTATCACAGTGACACAGCTTCCTTATGATAACAGCTTCTTCTAATGTTTGCTGGGAGGCAAACACATTATGGCTCAAAGGCATGGCATCCTTTCACTCAAGTGAAAGGGTGGAATTCTGCTCTCCTGGCTTCTTCTTAACACAGTCCCGTCTTCTGTGTCATTTCTTTCTTTCTTTCTTCCTACCCATCTTATTTACAAGTAGATAAAAATTTAAGAAAATAAATAAAGGTAAGAAGCGGGCCAATGTTAGGGCACAGCAGGTTAAGCCACTCACTGTGGAGACAACAAGTTATATTGGAAGGCTGGTTTGAGTCCCGGCTGTTTGGCTTTCCATCTAGCTTTCTATTAATGCACCCGGCAAAGCAAAGGACTAGTGCTTTCCAGGTAGATGTGCTGCAAGTTCCTGGTGTCTTGCTTTGACCTGGCCTATTAATGAGACGTCAACCAGCAGATATCTCTCTTTTCCCGTCTTTGTCACTCTGCCCTTCAAATAAATTAAAATAAATTCCTTGGGGAAGGGATAGGAATGGGGTGGGACGCTATGACGCAACCTTGCAAGTAAAGGGACCAGAAGCTTCAGAAAGATTGCCTTTTTTGGTAAACCCACCTGTGCTTGGAGCCCTTTTTCAACCTAGATAAGCAGAGTGGCAGAGAATCAGAAGTCAGAGAGCTGTGAGTGGAAGGCCCTTTTGGCGCAGGAGTGTGTCATGCTCTGAGCAGTGACAAGCCAGGGAATCTACCTTCTTCTCCATCCGAGCTGGTGAGCAGCAGATGGAAAGATGTCACCTGCCATGTTACAGTCTATAGGGAAGGTAGTAAAGGAAGTTTTAGGCAAATATTGGGAACTAGCTTCATTCCAAGCAATGCTAATTGCGAAATGTTGAAAGAAGCAGAGCTGAAAGTTAGGAGGCTTAGGACTGAGCCTGTGGAGGTCTGAGGATCATGGAGGTTATGGTGATGGATGCAGAGGAGAAAATGAGATGTGGGAAGGTCGTGGTAGGAGTGAGAATGCAGTGGGATCCACAAGTTAATGCTGGTGGTGGCTGTCACTGAAGTTAGAGTTGGGGTTCACTTGGGGATCTGAAATTCCACTATTCCTGACCTGCAGGAAATACTTCACTTCACGGTCCTGATTCTCAGCGAAGTATTCTCATCAAGAAGAATTTGCGCAATAATCGCTCATATTTACAACAAAGACTTCGCTGATGGCAGTCAGTACTTGTGTCCAGGGGCAGATACTGTTGCCCAGAGTACTGAACCTCAGCTTGGGACATGTGCATCCTGTGTTCGAGAGCTGGCTGCTCTGCTTCCTCTCCAACCTCCTACTGTTGTACCTGGGAGGCAGCAGGTATTGATCCAAATACTTGCGTTCCTGCCACCCATGTGGGAAATCTGAATAGAATTCTGGGGTAATGGCTTCAGTCTCACTCAAGCACTAATTTTGTGGATTTTTTGGGAGGTAGTTAACAGCTGGATGGGAGTTCATTCTGTATTTCAGATCAATTTCAGATTCTCTTATTTCAGACAATTTATTTTTCTGCCCAGACTCTGGGCCAGTTTGAGGTAAGGAAGCCTCTTGGTCAACCTGTTTTGACATTTGGCTTCCAGACAACCATAATGACCTTTTTAATTGTCATCAGTTTCCCGCTTTTCTGTGGGCACTCTAGGAGCTCTTCTTCCTTACTCTTAACAGTTGCCAGCTGGTCACTGATTACCTGTCATTAAATATCTGATGTTAATCATTTTCATGATTTTCAGCTGTGTCCATCTTAGGCACTGACTGTCATATATGACTTAAAGGGGTTTGTTTTCCATGTCAACTCACAACTGACCCACAGTTCCTAATGAGTCATTGCCGCCCTAGCCCCACTCTCCTCACCGCCACCTTTTTTTGTACCTCACATGTTTGTCTGTGCTCTGAGGTCCACGACGTTGACGAAATCCAAACCAAACAGAGTGTGCGGTGGTCAGAGATATATATTTATTTTAGAAAAATTTCTTCCTTTCAAGATACATAACATCCAGTGGCTGCTGAGCCATTGTGAGGGTCAGCCGGGGTGACAGTTTCATGACCGTCAGTGTTGAATGTCACAGATGAGCTGGAAATCATGAGACAGCTCTGAATGCAGCTTTCAAAGGGTTTATTGTTTGCTCAGACTTGGCTTTTGACTGCATGTCAAAATTTAGATTTATGCAGATGGGCCTAGATTTTTAGAAAGAGGAGAATATTTGTTTTTGAATGTTCAAACTTCTGGCTATACCTTCCCCCAGAGCCTTTTATGCTTACTACCTTATTAGACAAAATAATATGCAAAGAAGAACAGCCATTGCCTTGCCAAGATACCATCCAGTGTGGGGGTTTTCTAAATGCTAATTAATTCCAACCTCAACTACTTTACCTGCTGTTTCAAAGGCTAGCAGCTTGTATTCATCACCTGAATGACAGCTGTTTCTAACCACTTTCCCTGAAAAGAAATAAATTAAATGAACCCTTTGCATGCTACTCACTGACATTCTGAAGTGACAGTTGAAAAATGCTCAAAATGAGTGTAAGGCACATTTGAATGGAGAGATTGGTCTACACCAACTGACTGTTGAACTTTGGCTAGGTAGTTGTAAGCGTTGGGAGGGAGGAAGTCACCTGAGATCATGTTATGCTACGTCAGGATGCGTCCTTGAAAGAGACTTTATCTGAAGTTTTCAAAAGTTCACAGAAAAATGTGGATAAGGGGGACAAGAAATGTTTTACATTGGATTACATGTGTCTTTTAGTCAATTCCTGAACCCTGTATATTTTTTTCCTGTAGACATACTGTGTGTGTGATAAAGTTTAATTTGTAAAGTTACAGTAAAAGATTAATGGCAATAATCATTAAAATCAAACAATCCCAACAATTTTATAATGAAAGTTGTGTACACATGCTCTCTGTCTCTCAAAACACCACCTCATTGCACTGTAGTGATTATTTTCTTTATGTAACAATTGACTGTGGGCATCTGATATCCTTAAGTGAGAGCCCGTTTCTGTTTAGTTCTGTTCCAGCTTCCCAGTGAGAAATACTGGTATTGGCGCTGGGGGGTTGGAGGAGGAGTGGAGTCAGCGGCAGACGTGTTGGCAGGTGTGGGACTCTCAGGCTGCAGACCCTCTTGCTTCGCTGCTGGAACCATCGAATTGGTGGAGGTTCAAGTGGAGGCTTCTGTGTCTGTGTCCTGACCTTTTTGGCTACTGTTCCCAGAACTCCCATAGTGTCTTCCCTGATCTTTAGTTCAGCTTGCCGATCATTGTTTCTGTCTTAAACTGACTCCTGGTATACTTTACTGTAGTTTTTCTTACCCCCCTAATATCCAGACAGATAAATGATGTTTTGAAGAGAAACTGTGATCAACATTAAAAAAAAAAAAAAAAAAAAAAAAAGAGTTCTTGGAGATTTCTCTTTTTTTTTTTTTTTTTAAAGATTTTATTATTATTGGAAAGCCGGATATACAGAGAGGAGGAGAGACAGAGAGGAAGATCTTCCATCCGATGTTTCACTCCCCAAGTGACCCGCAACGGGCCGGTACGCGCCAATCCGATGCCGGGACCAGGAACCTCTTCCAGGTCTCCCATGTGGGTGCAGGGTCCCAATGCATTGGGCCGTCCTCAATTGCTTTCCCAGGCCACAAGCAGGGAGCTGGATGGGAAGTGGAGCTGCCAGGATTAGAACCAGCGCCCATATGGGATCCCGGCGTGTTCAAGGTGAGGACTTCAGCCGCTAGGCCACGCCGCCGGGCCCGAGATTTCTCTTTTAAGAAATAATTGGTGAACACTCTTGTTGAAAGCATTATATGGGAGCTGAAGGGTGACTCCCACCTTTAGAAGAGAAATGATTGCCTGCTTAACCACCTAGTTCCCTCACTCATTAAATCTTCCTGCATTTTGCAGCCTTACATTTGCGTCGGCCTTTTTAAAACAATATCACCCCAGTCTAAGACAAAGGATTTAATTCAATAAATGTGTATTAAAGGCTTACTGATGGCACAGTTGTTTCTTAGGCACTGCTGGGTATATGGAGATACAGAAGTGGAATCCAGTGCTTTTTAAGAACTTAGGGGAGAAAACAATGAGCCCCAGACTGCCACCTTACATTGAAGAGTGTGCAGGGAGCAGCACCTTCGTAACAAGAAACTAACCTCCCGGCTTGCTTCGTCGGTCCTTCATAACTGCACGGAGAGATTTTTATTGACAGTATGACTTGTTATTGATGTTCCGTTATTACTAATGAATTTTATTTGTGCTTGGTTAGGGGATCCATACCATGTAAACTTAGTGAATGTTTTGGAATAAATGTAAACAAGAATTTTAAAAAAGGAAGTAAATTCTCAATACAGTTGTTTAGAAATCACAAGATATTCTTATTAATGGTTACTTTTGTTTATATATTGTTTTCTCAATATCTATATATAGACATATAAATTTTAAAATGTATTTTAGAAAATATCTCACCTGAAGTTTTTCCTACCTTCCAGAAAATTATTTCAGTCAAATGTTATTATTAAATTGAGTAGTTAGACCTGAAAACCATCTCACTCAGTATGACTTAAAAAGTAACACGCACACACATTTATAGGCATTCATGAATGCAAGAATTAAAAAAGTTGGTGGGAGCAAACCTTTTAACTAATGGTTAACTTACCATTTGGAACCCACATCTCATTTCAGAGATTCTGGGTTTGAGCCCTGACTGTGCTCTCAACCCCAGATTCCTCCTTTTGCTCACTCTGGGAGGGCTCAAGGGTTCGGATTCCTGCTGCCCTGGTAGAAGATTCAGGATGAGCTCCTGGCTCCGAGGCTTGGCTTTCTGGATATCTTGGCAGTACAACAGTAGATGGGCGCTCTCTCTCTGTCTGCCATTAAAAGTGAAAAAAAAAAAAGTTTGTAGAAAATGAAATTAGAAGATCAGTTTTCTTTAGTAAAGGATTTTTTTCAAAATTCATGAAAAAGAAATAACATAGGGCCCGGCGGCGTGGCCTAGCGGCTAAAGTCCTCGCCTTGAACACGCCTGAATCCCATAAGGGCGCTGGTTCTAATCCCGGCAGCTCCACTTCCCATCCAGCTCCCTGCTTGTGGCCTGGGAAAGCAGTTGAGGACGGTCCAAAGATTTGGGACCCTGCACCCACATGGGAGACCCGGAAGAGCTCCTGGCTTCGGATTGATGCAGCACTGGCCATTGTGCTCACTTGGGGAGTGAATCATCGGATGGAAGATCTTCCTCTCTGTCTCTCCTCTCTGTATATCTGACTTTGTAATAAAAAATAAATAAATCTTTAAAAAAAAGAAATAAAATATAAAAGAAAGAAAGATCTACAAACTTCAACATGTCTTCTACCAAAATAAGTATCTTTTAATTCTGTTTTCGAAGAACTTTGTAAGTATGCATACATGTGATTCATGCACAGTTTGTGAGTAACATGCACCTCCCAGGAACTTTTTGAAGAATCTTCATATGAAGTATTTTTTCTTATTTTTTCTTTTCACTCTTCTTAGTGTTGTAAAACTATGTTGGCATATACTTTTCTGAACAGAATTGTTACTTTTTGTTGAGGTGTTTCATGTACTGAAACTAAAATGTGCAAATAAGCTACTAATTGCTTTAAGACCAACATCTGTTGGATTTTTCCCATTCAGATTAAATAAGTAACCTTGGTTTATCACTTTAGACAATGATACACATTACACATTACAGTCATAGATACTTTTTTTACATGTCTCTGTTTATTCAAATTTCTTTTCATTTCAGTCTGACTTCTCTTTTGTGGGAGGAAATAGATTTAAATTTACAGTCTCTTCCCATTGCTGATCAAGGCATTGGCAATGTAGACTGAGCTATGCATAAGTGGTGTACTTATGTGTGTCTGTGTGTTAGGTGTATGTGTGTTTTGGCAGAGACGTAAGCCATTTATTTGGGCAACTGAAAAACTATGAGCTTGCTCTCTTCCAGATGACCCACTATCTGGATGTCAGATGCTTGGCTCAATGAGGACAGAGCCCATCTGAGAGGAGTTCCTTGTTAAGGTAGCCTCAGGATTCACCCAGAAGGCTGTGAAACAGTCATCATTGTCTTCCAGAAAGGTTCTTGTCATTCAATGAACTTACCCCCTTTAGAAATTAGAGTTTGTTCTGCGGTATGATTGCTTGCTTTGTGACAGCTGCAAAACATGAGGAAGGCCAGCATGGATTTATGGCTCTATCCCTGGCTGTGTGTTCTTGGATATGTTTTGCAGTCCCCCCTCTAAAACCCTGGCTCCCATTGTGCTTCCGTAAATGGGCGTGTTGATAATATCTCCCTCGTGGGGGTACTGAATGGATTAAATGTGATAATTCAGGTAAAGGATTCAGCACAGTGCTGATTATTAAGTGGATAGCATCTGGGAACTAATAAAAGCTGCGACAGAGGTGCTTTAATTTGCATTACAATAACCTAGATCGCTGGCTGCACCAGCTCTTCCCCAGCAGGGTAGAAGTCTGCAATGAGGCTCAGGGAGTTTTACTTCTACCTAGATTTTAGGTGGTGATGATGACTCTAGTCCTGGAACTACATTTTAGGAGCTACTGACCTATACATTCAAGCTAGAGACTGTTATTTTTGGGCAGGAAAAGATGGAAATTTGATTATGGATTAGAGTGAGGGATGAGAGCCATTAAATCTTCAGCCTTGGGCCTCCAAAGTCATAATCCCTGGGGCTCTGCATGGGCCCACTGTGGATTTATCACGGTGTGTCAGACTAAGTCTTGATTTTGCTTACATCTCTGTTGAATACTTGGGGGACCCATAAATAACGTTCAGCATCATACCCATACTTTGTCTTGCTTTTCACACCCTGGACTTTCAAGCAGTGGTTCACTTGCCTGCCCAATAGTTGATCTCACCCCTTGAGGGAAGACAAACCTGTCATCCGTTGCCTGAAACCAACCTTCGCCAGCACAGAGCAAACACCGTGTCACTGTGCCCCCCGTCATGCTGATAGCAGTCCTTTGGTGGGTATTGACTTTATTTGGCCTGGCAACTTTTCAAGACAGACTCATTTTCATTGGATTTTTGTCAAAGAAGGGTTTTGGTTTGCCTATACCTACCAAGTGCAGATACTTGAAGGGGATGGGAAGATCTGTGCTCAGTAATCTCATCCCCTCCCATGTAATTGCAAGTAGGACCTTTGACTTGGTGGTGTGTAATTCCAATAAACTCCTAAACAACCTATGGACCGTTCTCAGGTGACATTTTGCTTATTTGAGCTTCAGATGAGCAGGTGGCACCCATCAGCATTTATTTGAGAAAGGCCATCCTTAAGTGTTTTACCTGTAATATCTCATCTGTTCATGGGATCTATGGTCTATGGATAGGGTAGGCAAAGCCAAGCACATGACAGTGGGTATTCTCAGGAGCACTCCCAGAAACAGTGATCCCTCCTCTGGACTCATGCTGGTACCTTGTGTTGTCCAAACTCAGGATGCTCTGATCTGTAGACTCAGCCTTCCTGGATGTGTGGCAAGGCAGTGAATTGTAAGGAATCAACTGGGGAGGACACAGCGTGGGAACCAGACAGAGGGCAAGGGATAACTAGCGCTTGATGGACATTTTGGAGAGTAAGGTTTTAAGGTGCCAAGTATCTTGTCCTTTATAACATTTCTACTTAGTGACAACATTGAGTCATGTGCCTTCAATTATAGGCATTACCACAAAGAAGCCTTCCTTTCAGGGACTCACAAAGTAAATCAGCTTCAGTACAGAACAAGTTTTGTATGTATCATTATTGCCCTTTTATATGTGTGGATGGAGTCAACCAGGTGAGAAGTATCTGCCCCTTTCTGATTTACTGTAAAGTAGTGGAGTCAAAAGTCACTTATTTGTAGAAAATATGCCCATTTTCTAATCAGACAATTGTTTGGCAGTAAGGACAAACAGAATTGTGTTTCATGGATTTGGTGTTCCTCTGTTTTGGCTTCGCTTTTTTTTTTTTTAATTATTTTTCATGATACAGTCCCATAGGCTCAAGAATTTCCTCTTCCGCCCTCCCTGTCACATTATTACAATAGTATAGTCCTTCAGCAACAATCACCAGTCCAACATCCTGCTATTTAAGTGTATCATGACACCGTAGGTATACACAATGGTACCAAGTCCAGCATTGTATTGTCAAGATATATTTAAGAGTTTCTTCAGGAGTCCATCTTTTATTCAGAAGTAGAGATGCACACGATAGTGTACCTTCATTTCTTGGTAAACTAGTCTCCATTATACAGTTCTTCCAGATGAATATATGTACATACAGGTTTACCTAAACATCCGTTGGTCTTGTATTTTGCATGAAGGTTGCCTTTATCAGAGAGATCATATGTCCTTTGGAGTTTTTGACTTATTTCACTGAAGGTGATGGTCTGTAGTTGGGAAGAAAGAAATCCTCTGAAATAAGGGTAATATCCTAGTTATCACATGGAACACTGTCTTTCTGAAGAACTTCTCCCCTTGAAAGGAGCCATTTTATTATTGAGTTTGCTGTAAATGTTGAAATGTGAGTTTCAGGTCAAGAATCACAGCTTAAGCGGACTTGATGGGTTTTTAAAAGCAGTTTATAGGATGATTTTAGGTCATTGCCTGTGTCGGTTGAAACATCAGGCTAACTGTAAATGAAAAAGGATGCTCATGGTTGTGCCAGATAAGTTGATTTTGTAATGAAAAAATACTTTCTTACCGATTGTAATAAACATGACTGGCTCATTCATATTTTTATTGTTTCTTTTTCCTACATGTATCTGAGTGCCTACTATCTAACGAGTGTCATGCTGCAAATATATTTCAGTGTTGATTTTATATTTTGGCAAGAGACTGCTGTAAATATATCTTTGTTAAATAAGCTTGTCATTTGACCAATCCTGAACTCATTATCTCTAAGGCTTCCAATACTCTGTTTCATTAGGTTTTTTTGCTATTATTTTCCACTTGGCCTTTATTTAACAAAACTCAAGTAACTTGTTGGAAGTCACAGAGTTAGATCCATGCAGAGTTGTGATTTTAACATAAAACATAGAAAAATACAATATGATTCCTATTATGCTTTTTTTAACCTGTTGTCCCTTTGGGAGCACCTCAGGGTTGTCTTTAACTGGTGTTTAGTGGCTGAGATGTATTGGATTCTGAAACGTCTAATTCTTGAAACGTTGGAGCCATGTTAAAGAGCCCAATTTTCATTAGGATTCAAGACTCCTAGGACTTGAGTCATACTGGTTGGTCCAGTCATTCTGTTCTTAGACAGAGGGTCTGCCTACTCATGTGCACTACCATTGTTATGAAAGAACTGAATTCATGTTCTGGGAACAAAAGCATTTATTGTAATTATTGTTTTTATAAGCCTGCAAGGAGACACAGGCAGGTCATGTCAAAGCCCAAATATGTCTTCCTACTAAGAAAAGGATTGGGGAATTTATGGAGTTAGAGTAAATGGAGACTAACTTGATGAAACCAAGTTGCAGACTTCATAGGCATATAGGAAAGGGGTAAGGGAAGTCCTTTGACCATGAACCCTAACAAATCATGCCTTTACCTGCATCATGTGTTCCAAGCTGGCTGCTGAAGTGCCTTGGGTGCTGTGCCATTTATCATTGTAATGAACCCTGAAGTAACTTTCTGGATGGTCTAAACTGAACTGCATGAGTTCCTATTACACTGCTGGCTGTGGCCAGCTCTGCCTGTTTTTGTTTCTGTTTTAAGATTGATTGATTTGAAAGACAGAGAGAGAGAGAGAGAATATCTTCCTTGCACTCATTCACTCCCCAGATAGCCATAGAACAGCCAGATATGGGCTAGGCCGAAGGACAAGAGGAAGGTGATATTTTGTTCTCTACAATTTCAGTTTGAGGCTATTAGAGTTGCTCATCTTGGAATTTTCAGATTCATGCTGTCTATGGGCATTGTTGCTAAAGAAGAACCACATTACACTTCTCCTCTCTGAGGGAAATGCTCTTTCTAATAGTCTCCTTTATAAGACTTAGCAAACAGTCTTAACCTGGGCCTAATGGAATAACTAGATTAGGATCCCAGAATTCTGAATTGGCAATTGAATTCAACATGTCATGGGACTTGGCAGAATTTAAACACTGGGATTTCATTAAAATAAAAATTTCCCTTCAAAGCATAGGGGTCCAGTGTTGAGTGAACCAGAAAGCCCAGGTAGACTTGGACACAATTAGGTATTGCATCAATAGTCACGATGTTGTTAGCATCATTTATTCAGAGAGAGAGCTTGATTGAGATACGAGACCTCCTGAGGCATGACTCCATAACTCCCCCTGTGTCATGAGCAAGGGTACTTTGAATCTTGAAAGAATTGACCTCTGACATTCCTAGAAAAATGTTCTGGATCTCTGAGCTGTGGCATGGTTTGTTTGGGGAGACGATGAGTCCAGGAGTGTCTGCTGTTTGAGATTATGGTGCTCCAACTTGAAGTTGTTAAAAATCTTTAGATGGTTTGTTGGTTTACAGAATCTGGCTTCTTATGGAAGGTCACCAGGGAACCAACTGCACACTTAAAATGAAAGGAAGGAGATCCTTCAGTTGTATCTTCCTCCAGCGTCAGTCTCGAGGTTGGGAGAACCAGTGCAGCAGTCACAAGATTCCCTGTGCAGCAGTGGGTGTCAGTGCGGAGGGGTTCTTCAGTAGGTTAGGCAGAGGGTAGCGCATTGTTGCCCTGGTTTACCGCAGGGATATGTGATGCTCATGATTGGGCAATTTCCGAATATGTGCTTGCTACAAAGGGAATCTGAGTACAGTTTCCTGATCCCCTACAAAGGAAAATATTGAAGTTCTGGAGCAAAAAAAAAGTTCCCATTTTTGTAGGACAGGGGTATTAAGTAAGTAACTGACCATGTATGCAATATTATGACTAAACCAAGTTCACAGCAGGATTTGTATGACAGCTCTTCAGGAATTTCATAGAAAGGTAGAATCGAGATAAATAATTTTTTGTGTGAAATATTTTGAAATCTATACATGCAAAGGGTCCTCAAAAATTTCTCAAAAATTATATGTGATCCATTAGTAATATCTGATTAAAGATCGTGTTGAGAAGGGTTCCAAGATTCTGTTTCAGCTGAGTGAGAAAAGATATTGTACTGGATTGATCATGTGTGTGCTGCACATGAAGCAAGAGAGAAGTCACAGCATATATGCTATATAATCAGCATTCCTGGTTAGGTTATGAAGACACTTCTATAGGATAACTTAAGGCATCATTAATTCCAGAGACTGGGCAGACAAATCCAAATAATGAAAGTAAAAATGACTCAGGCAACTTTACTACTCCATTACTGCTAGTTCAAACATTTTCCTTGTTGTTCAAGTTCATAAAATCATAACAATTCTCTGTTCTCAGAAGATAACTTCTTTGGCTTTCCTGGAAGCCATTTGGCATGCCTTTTCCTGCTTCCATGCCCCTGTCAACTAGTAAGTCTTGTACCTTTCCTCATCCATCTGCTTGTACAAGTACCTGCCCTATCCTTCAGGATAGCTTCTTGTTGCTTTGTTGCAGAGCCATTATTCAGAACTTCAAATGGATGATGTGGAGAAACAAGATTTGTCTGGAAATGCATTCTGATGCTAGAGGCTTCTCCTACACCATCCTGTCCCCCTCTCCCTCCCGACAACTGTAGCTTAACTTGTGGGCATGATATTCACCAATTACTGTTTTCTTGGTTTGTTTTGAATTCATTGTGTGTATTGGATTACATCTTAGTTCTAACTAATGGTGCATGAAATTTGCATGATTTTGTAAAATATAGATGAAGACAGATATTCAGCTTCCTAGTTCACATCACTTGCTGTGTTATGTCTCATCAATCAGGCCTAGCATCTCACATGCATGCAGTTCGAGTCCCAGCTGTTCCACTTTCCTTCCAGATCCCTGCTTGTGGCCTGGGAAAGCAATCAAGGATAGCCCAAAGCCTTGGGACCCTGCATCTATTGGAAGACCCGAAGAAGCTCCTGGCACCTTAGTTAGGATTGGCTCAGTTCCGGCCATTACTTCCACTTGGGGAGTAAACCAGTAGAAGAAAGATCTTTTTTTCTGTCTCTCCTCTCTGTGAATCTTCCTTTCTAATAAAAATTTAAAAAAAATTTTAAAAACAGCAAAAGAGTAATTTACCCGACAGTTATCGGGTGGTAGGTCAGAAAGAGAGAATGCTTTCATCTGCTGCTTCATTTGCCAAATGGTTGCAATAGCCAGAGCTGGGCCGTGCTGAAGACAAGAGTCAGAAACTCCATCCAGGCATATTAGGTTCTCTGGCCATTTTACAGTAGCCTTCACGTTTCCCTGCCCTGTCTGTGATCACACTGTGCCCTCAAAGAAAAAGCTTTATGCTTTACTTAACAAATGTATAAAAGATAGTGCTCTGATCCACTGGATATGTGGTTGTGGTGTTAAACACGCAAGTAAAAACAGGCCGGCATCCTCTTGGATATTTATTAAAGGAGTCATTGTTATTGTTAGTGTCCCAAATTGTAAATTAGGGAAATCAGAGTACTAGAAAAGTATCTAATGTTGGGTCACTGGCTTTTTTTTTTTTTGTCGACCAATCTATAAGCAAAAGTGGCTGCCATGTGCCTGGTGGGAGAATGGAGTTGTGGAAGAAGCACCCCTCAGTTTCCGTGTTCATGAGCAGAATGAGTGTTCACTTAAAAGTGCATTGCACTAGGACTTCTTTAATTTGTTCATCCATTTGGCGCTTAACTCTCAGGAGGTATGTGAAGGCTTGTCCTGAGTTCTAATATCGCAATTGGGACCTTTTTTATGTGCTGTCATGTTTGGCGCCTTAGATATAGGTTGAGGTTAACATAGGTTCGAAATCATGATATTGAGGTATGGAAACAAATTTCCTGAGAGAACAGCAGTACTGAATCACCTTAGAAACCATTTTTCATAGTCTCTGAGGTAGGGATTTTGGACGTAGTGGTTTCCTCTGTGTGTACATGCTGAATCTGGGCAACTTTGGGCATCACGTGGAATTTGAGGACCCAAGCTATCTATCAGGCTTACCCAGGAGCCTTTGGAGAAACTAATTGCAAAGATTGGAGCTTGCAGTCACCTAAGTGAAGTTGATCACCACAATCTTGGAGTCAAATGAAAGTTTGTAGGATAGGTATAATTACAGTCAGCTCCACCCTTTTCTTTCTCTGCATGTCTAATGTTCTGGGTTGTGTGCAACTCACTGTCATCCGCTGAGCTTGGTTTTGCCTTGTATCGTGTTGCATCTGCCTTTACACAGGTGTTTCTGGCATATTCAAGGTGAAAGGTATGTATCTGTGCAGGCTGGTGTGACCACAAAACATTTCTGAAGCATGTGAATCCAGCCATTTCACCCACCCATTACCCTGTTGCACCATTACCGTTTTGAAATTTCATTGTTTAGAATTCATTATTTTTTTTTTATCTTAAAGTTTCTAACCCTGAGACTTCTAACCGCAGGTCATTATGATTTAAGCTTTATCGTGCCTAAGTTGTTTTTTAACTATTTATTTATTTGAAAGGCAGAATTACAAGGGAAGAGAGAGAGAGAGAGAGAGATCTTCATCCACTGGTTCACTCCCTTAATGGCTGCAATAGCTTGATGCTGGGCTAAGCAGTGGCTAGGAGATTGGGACTTTCTGAGTTTCCCATGTAGATAACGCCTGAGGTTTGAGTCACAGAATTATAGACTGAGATCTGAAACAGCTGAATGAAGGAAGAGGAGGCCACGTAGCTGTCCAGGACTCAGGGAAGTACATAGGTGCCCAGTGTGTTCAACCTTACCTGGGAATGTCATGCTGTGGCTGACCACACTGAAAGATCCTAACATTCTTATCATTTTTTTCTTACACTTTTAGCTTCAATAAATGTCTCATTTGTTGTTTCGTAATTCCATAATTTATGTGATTTTTTATTGGTTTAGACTCTTACTCATTATTTCTATCTATTACTAAAATTAAAAATCTGGGCTAGCATGCACTACTACAAATTAGTTTAAGGAGAAGGAGATAAAATCCTTGCTTACTTGCCCTGTAACCCGGTGCTTCCCCCGGAGGTTTATTTAACATGGCCGGTGATGACATACCACTGCTCGGGACATCTCTAGCAGTACAATCTCACTACTCAGTGACAAATAGTTCTGACAAATGGAAACCTGGCTTTGTTCTAAAATAAACAAACACAAAGAATATAATTCAGATATGGGATAATACAAATAACTTATTTAAACAGGTCAAATAAATTAGACCCCTAAGGAAAGACTGTGTTACAAGTGACAAATAGAAATAGATTTTTTCCCCTAGATTTTTTGATTGTTGTCAGTTGTCGGAATAAATTAATACTCTTGGAAGCAGCCCTTTTACCAAGCCAACTGTTGTTTTTTTTTTTTTTTTCTTAGTAATTTGAACTGTTAGCGCTAATTGAAAACCCATCTGGGAAAGTTAATTAGGGGTGACCCTAGTTAGTTGTGTCTAAGAATATAGCCATGTTAATTGTAGATTACAGGTAACTTAGAAGGCTAATTTCCAGCCCTTACAATTTGGTGAAGTTCCTGAGTTAGTTCTTTATAAATCATAATGTTTGAGTGTGAGACAGTTGTTAGCAGGCAAGGATAACTTCATATTTAGTGAGGGGTCTCCTTACATCAGCAGTGAAATCAGGCAAGTCTTCCTATATGTGAAGGTAATGGGGTTTATCAAGTTTTTTTTTAAAAGATGTATTTATTTTTATTGGAAAGTCAGATGTATAGAGAGGAGGAGAGATATAGAGGAAGATCTTGCATCCGATGATTCACTTCTCAAGTGACCACAACGGCCGGTGCTGTGCTGATCCAAAGCCAGAAACCAGGAACCTCCTCCAAGTCTCCCACGTGGGTGCAGGGTCCTAAAGCATTGGGCCATCCTTGACTGCTTTCCCAGGCCACAAGCAGGGAGCTGGATGGAAAGTGGGGCCGCTGGGATTAGAACCGGCGCCCATATGGGTTCCCGGCGTGTTCAAGGTGAGGACTTTAGCCGCTAGGCCACTGCTCCGGGTCCATGGTTTATCAAGTTTTGACCAGACACATGCCACCTTCAGGACTTTTGTGGCCTGTGTTATTATTATGTAATCAACATTTTGTTTCTCTAAAATGTTTCTCTGTCTTGCTTCTTTTTGAAACATCTAGTAATAACCCCCAAATTCAGAGGTTTTATGCTCAGTTGTATTTTTCATTATACATTTTTAAATGTTTTTACATAATCATGGCTTTTTTAAGAAAGTTTTTAAAATAATGTAAATAATAATCTGTACAACTTGAAAATACCCCATATTTTAGGATCTATTTATAATGTATGTACAAACATTGCCTCATTACCATAACTGTTTGCTGCTGTATTTTTTTTCTTACAGTTTCAGAGACATTGATTCCCCTTCCATAATTTGGGGAAAAAAGAAAATGCATTTGTATGTTGGTGTTATTGACCAGGAAAACAAATGAAAGCACGGGTTCTGTGCAATTACACCTTGATCCATTCTGGGATCATAACAGTGGTTGCTAATCAGGACAGGTACACTCTGTGATGTCATATAGACATTTCCCATGGCAAAATCATGAGTGGCAAAGCTGGCAGCAGAACCCACTTTGATGCTGAGGCACATTCCAGACAGTGGGTGATAGTGCATAGCACCTGCGATTGATTGGCAGGGACAGGTTCTGGTGTTGAAAATGCTGAGACTGGATCTGGGTTCCAGGTGAAGGATGAGCCCTGGCAGTGATGCCTGTTCTGGGCTGCCAACAGTAGGGGTAGCAAATTTCCCTGAGACCTACCATCTCTTGTCTGGGAAATAGCATTTGTAGTTCTTCCCTGGCTATGGTTTCACATGGAAGTGGGCTTTTTTCCCTGTTGGATCATTGGACCATGGGATTTGTTTCATTCATTTAGCATCTTCATCTTTTTAAAAACTTTATTGCATGTTTTTATTGCAGTATGAACCAAATGTCAATAAGAGTTTTGTGAATTTAAAAAAATTTTTTTCTCTGATTAAATTTTGCTATTAATTTATGGCTCAAGTTTCCAAGAGTTATCCAGCCTTTAAATTGAATTCTGTAAAGTGACTTTGGTAACCACTAGATCTCTTTTGAGTTTTTCTTATTGAAGGTTAAGCTGGATTCAGTCACTTACATTCATTTGTTGCTAATGTGTATATTATCTTTCATATACAAAATCTCAGCAAACAAGAATTCAAAGGATATACAGAATGTACCTAGTTTGAATGTGCTTTTTGTACACATGACCTCAGAAATAAAATGGAATGTTTTAGAAATAGAAATAAATGTCTTTCAAGAGTGGGAAGTCCTTATTTGCCTCCAGATAGCTTCCAGAGAGGTCAAATTTTCAAATACTAAAAAAGGAGATATGGGATATTGTTTTCTTCTTTCGTCTTTGAATTCCTTCTCCCAGTCCTTCCAGAGAAGGATAACAACACAAAGGATTGACGTAGAATATTCAACTCTAGTGTAATGTGGGAAGCCAATATTTCCATTAAAAATATTTACTTATCTTTATTTGAAAGGTATATTTACAGAGAGAAGGAGAGATGGAGAGAGAAAGGATCTTCCATCTGCTAGTTCACTCCCCAAATGGTTGCAATGGTCAGAGCTGAGCCAATCTGAAGCCAGAAACCAGGAGCCTCTTCCGGGTCTCCCATGTGGGCTCAGGGACCCAAGGACCTGGGCCATCCTCCATCTTCTCAGACCACAAGCATAGAGTTGTATGGGAAGAGAATAAGCAGGAACATGAATTGGCAATCACATGAGATGCTGGTGCCATAGGTGGAGGCTTAGCCTATCGAGCCATGGTGCCAGCCTTGCCAAAAACATTTGTCTTTTTTGAGCAAGTTTTAATACTGCCATCAAGACCTAGTCCTATACAAAGGTTGAAGTTGATTTCTTTGATGCTGTATCCAACTATAGAACTGAAAAATTTGCTGGCTCAGCTGGGTCTATCCTTGAATATCCCGTTTATTCAGATTCTGTCCCTCAGGTTCTCATGAACTGCTAGAGTAATCTACTCCCAGTGAAAGAAATCTCAAAGTTTGCGCAGTAGGCATTTCCATTGAACTTTCCATGCTCTTTCTAAACAACAGTGAATCGCATATCTGTATACATCATAATTGCCTACCAGGCTTATAAAACACATGGCTAGGTCCCACCCTCAAATTTCAGATTATGTGGGCCTAGGGTGGGACCAGAAAATTTGCATTTATCACAGGTTCCCAGGTTGTTAAGACTCCTAGTCTGGGAACCACACCTCAAAGCCATTGCAAAATGTTTCCCCTTTCCTGCAAACTTCATCCAGCTGAGGTCAGATTTATGTAGGGATTTATTTAGATGTTCTTTGAATGATCTTTGTTTATTGAGATAGTTGCTGGCAACATAGAGAAAGCCTCAAAGGTAGAAAGTGTATCTTCAGAAATGAGCTGGTGCTCTTTGGATATCTTCACCTCTTCTGTCAACATTTCTTTTGGTTCAAGCCCTCTCTTCCCTCTCTTCTTATCCTTTTTCTCCCTTTAATTCCCAGATACAAGCAAACCAACAAAGATCCAGCACACACATCATAAAAGAACAAGGGGAAGGGAAGCAGATACTTTGAATTGTGATGCCAAGGACGTACAACTCCAGGGGCTTCATTTACGTAGAAAGTCTGTGAACAATGCCCCTTGGAATTGTGTAATGAGTGACCTTGTTGAGCAGGATTGATCAGCAACATGTAGCCACATGAGTCTTCTGTGTAAGCACTTTTGCATCTCTCTGGTTGGGTTGGCAAGATGGTTAACCAAGCCTCTAGAGGGAATCCCCACAATCAGAATTTCCAGCTCCTTAGCTGGCCTCTAAAAGGCTACAACTTATAGGAAATCCATTGGTAATATCTGATTTACCAAAAGAGATGGACCTTAGGCTTAGACCAGTCTAGACAGTTCTATAGACAACCATACCTTTGATGAGCAAGACTTAGAAAACACTGTCTCACCTGATTACTCATGGGAAATCTGTCTGATCTACGCAAGGGGATAGTACCTCCTGTCAGAATTTCCTTGCCCAAGAGATTAAGAGTAAGAAAATCCCAGAAGAGAACAAAAGCCTGTGGGACAACCTGGCAGTCATAATTTCTCATTCATCCTAAATCAGCCACCCTGGTTTGCACATCAACCTCTAATCCCTCCATAGCCCTCCAGCTCTTCTGCACTCCCTTGGTTGGGAAATTATCTTCTTCCCTACACAGCCACCCTTCTTTGTTCAGCATGTGTTGAAATGCACAGCATAGACTCACACTCCCCTATGTGATTAGATCTACTACTTGGAGGAAAGTGGCGACATGTCCCCCCAGCTGAAAGTTCCTGTACCATCATATTCACAGAGCTGCCACGGACAGCCCTGTGTTTTGTGTCTATCCTGAAAATGGAAATTCCCAGGCTGGTCAGCTCTTGTAATTTGTATTTTTTGTAAGGTGATATTGACAGATATTATTTTTTGAAGCAAATGATTAATATGCTACCATATATCAGTCACATTGTGTGCCTCTTCCACAGAGGTGTTAAAAACACTTTAATCAGAATGGTGGATTCTCAGCAACCATAATGAAGCTTAAAAAGCCTCTCATTATCTCCCTCTCAAAGGATTCTGCAGGAGAACAGCATTCTGGCTTCTCACTGGTTCCAGGGGTAGAATTCCACATGGAAATCAGAAAAGCATCCCTGCCAGCTCAACCAGGGAGATGCAAAAACAAAAAAAACCAAAAAAACCCCAAAAACATGCCTTAAGTCAGTGCCTTCTCTTCACCCATGAACACAGATCATGTGAAGGCTGGACGTGGACGCTTTGACGTGGGTGAACTGCTAATAAAATATGTCTCCATTCCCATTTCTGCCCACTTGATCTCTTTTGAGAGAGTGCTTAGGAAGAGGGCTAGGCTTGCAAAAACCACTGAGTTTTATTTCACACTAATAACATCTGGCATCTTTATGTGCTAAGGATAAATTAAGCACTTGGTGAACGCGCAGTAGACATGATTTTCAACAGGGTGTAACTTATTCCAATTTATACTGAGTTTTGTGTTTGTGACATAACAGTGTTAGTGTGGAGGAAGCAAGGCATCTAGGCAACCTTTTAAAAATAGTGCTGGCCATTTTGCTGATTTTAGGTAAAAGCAGTGCTTTTTTGATGTATTCTGATTAGTTATTAATATAGATACTGAGAATATTAGAGGTGAAATTGTCCTTAAAAACCACTTAGTCTGAAAATTTCATCTTGCAGGCTAAAGCAATTCAGAAGCACAGTAATTCTTTTGAGGAATTACACAGTGTGTCTTGTGAATTTGGTCAGAATCCAAACTAGAAGTAGAAGCCTTGTAAGAAGGTAGAAAACAATAAGTAGTGCTATTTTCAATAAGCGAAGAATTATTGAGGTAACTAAGAAAGTCTTACGATTGAAACCAAATGCTGGAAAAAGGTGCACACAATCTAATTCTATGACAACTAGAAATAGAATATTTCTTCCTTGCATATTAATAACTTTCATACAACCCTGAAATACTTCCTGAATAACTGAAACTCCAAGTGACAGGCTCAAGTATGGTTGTAAAACACACGGCAAATCAAAGAAAAAAATCTGTAGAATGGATACCTCCTTATCTGCCTGTCTCTTCTCTCCTCATCTTCATCCTCTTTCGTCATTGCTTCTTCCAGTCTTTCTCATCTTTTTACTTACATCCCTTGTTTCCCCCTTTCCTCTTCCTCCTCCACATTTTCCTTCTCATCCACCACTCTTCTTCACTGGTATCCTTTATTTATCCGATTTCCTTTTTTTGTTCTTCCTGTTTATTCACCTACTAAGTGAATACTCATGCATGCAGTCTTCGTCGCCATAGGACTGCTAACTAACGTTTGAGAGAGAAGATGCTATGAAAACTCAAGGTTCTTGTTATCAAAAGCATTTACAGTTTGGCTTGATGGAGGGAATATGCACTGGAGAAAGCGTTACAGTTGCTTAACATGCTGATCCAAGGTGTCTTTTCTGTCTTCGGTTTTGGGAATAGTATAGCACTTAGAAGATTATAATGCCTTAAGTAGCGTTAACTCAGACATAAAACTTAAACTCTTCCTTTCCTCAGCTAAAATAAGCTGACCTAAGTACACTGAGCATGCAATCTCCTATTCCACGAGGCTGGGATAGACAGGTAGAGAGTACTGAGTGGTAAAACATCAGCCTCCAAGTTTCCATTTGCGCCTCTGCAGCAGCTTACAAAGATTTGAGTGCGTGCATGCACGTAGAGCTCCGACAGCCTTTCTTCTGGCTGTCAGAAGTCCCTCGAAGCTCCTCCCCGTCCTCTATGACTCAGGGGAAGGAGTCCTGGGAGAGTGAAGTGACTC